>NC_086445.1:387164690-387422190 GCF_028390025.1 Pseudophryne corroboree
TATCCCCCTCATCAGGCGTACCTGAGATTCGCTGTACAGGATTGTCATGACCAGTTTCAGACGTTGCCGTTTGGGCTTTCCACAGCCCCGAGGATTTTCACCAAGGTAATGGCGGAAATGATGGTACTACTGCGCAAGCAAGGAGTCACAATTATCCCATACTTGGACAATCTTCTGATAAAGGCAAGATCAAGAGATCAGTTACTGAGAAGCGTGTCGCTCTCCCTGAGAGTACGACAACAACACGGCTGGATTCTAAATCTACCAAAGTCGCAGTTGGTTTCTGACAACTCTGCTGTCATTTTTGGGCATGGTTCTGGACACGGGAAAAAAAGAGGGTTTTTCTCCCAACGGAAAAAGCCCAGGAACTCCAGAACATGGTCAGGGGCCTGCTAAAGCCAAAAAGAGTGTCAGTTCATCACTGCACTCGAGTATTGGGAAAGATGGTGGCGGCCTACGGGGCCGTTCCGTTAGGCAGGTGCCACGTGAAAACTTTTCAATGGAACTTTCTGGACAAGTGGTCAGGGACCCATCTACAAATGCATCAGAGGTTAAGCCTGTCCCCCAGGGCCAGGGTATCTTTCCTGTGGTGGCTTCAGAGTGCTCACCTTCTAGAGGGTCGCAGGTTCGGCATTCAAGACTGGTTTCTTGTGACCACTTACGCGTGCCTCTGATGATGGGGAGCAGTCACACAAGGAAGAAATTTTCAGGGAATATGGTCAAGCCAGGAGGCTTGTCTACACATCAATGTGCTGGAATTAAGGGCCATATACAACGGCCTACATAGAGCGGAGAGTCTTCTTCGCAACCTACCTGTTCTGATTCAGTCAGACAACGTCACGGCCCTGGCGCATGTAACCCGCCAAGGCGGGACAAGGAGCAGAGCAGCAGTGGCAGAAGCCACCAGGATTCTGAGCTGGGCGGAAAGTCATGTAAGCGCTCTGTCAGCAGTGTTCATTCCGGGAGTAGACAACTGGGAAGCAGACTTCCTCAGCAGACACTATCTCCATCCAGGAGAGTGGGGACTTCATCAAGAAGTCTTTGCAGAGATAACAAGTCGTTGGGGACTTCCTCAAATAGACATGACGGCGTCACGCCTCAACAAAAAGCTTCGAACGTATTGTTCCAGGTCGAGGGACCCTCAGGCAGTGGCAGTGGACGCCCTGGTGACACCGTGGGTGTTTCAGTCGGTCTGTGTGTTCCCTCCACTTCCACTCATCTCAAAAATATTGAGAATCATAAGACGAACAAGAGTGCAGACAATACTCATTGTTCCAGATTGGCCCCGAAGGACCTGGTATTCAGATCTTCAGGAGATGCTCACAGAAGATCCGTGGCCTCTTCCTCCCAGGGAGGACCTGTTGCAACAGGGGCCCTGTGTGTTCCAAGACTTACCGCGGTTACGTTTGACGGCATGGCGGTTGAACACCAAATCCTAGCTAGGAAAGGTATTCCAGGGGAAGTTATCCCTACTCTGATCAAAGCTAGGAAGGAGGTAACAGCGAAGCACTATCACCGTATCTGGAGGAAATATGTTTCTTGGTGTGAAGCCAAGAATGCTCATATGGAAGATTTTCAGCTGGGTCGTTATCTCCTTTTTCTACAGACAGGAGTGGATATGGGCCTAAAATTAGGCTCCATTAAGGTGCAGATTTCGGCCTTATCTATTTTCTTTCAGAAGGAAATGGCTTCTTTCCCAGAAGTCCAGACTTTTGTAAAGGGAGTGCTGCACATCCAACCTCCTTTTGTGCCCCCAGTGGCACCGTGGGACCTTAACGTGGTGTTACAGTTCCTTAAGTCACACTGGTTTGAACCTCTTCAAACTGTTGAATTAAAAATTTCTCACTTGGAAAGTGGTCGTGTTGTCTCACAAGAGCCCCTATCTGACTTTCCATGTGGATCGAGCAGAATTGAGAACTCGTCCTCAATTTCTACCTAAGGTGGTTTAGTCGTTTCATATGAACCAACCTATTGTGGTGCCTGTGGCTACGGGGGACTTGGAGGATTCCAAGTCCCTTGATGTAGTCAGGGCCTTAAAAATTTATGTAGCCAGGACGGCTCGAGTTAGGAAAACAGAGGCACTGTTTGTCCTGTATGCGGCCAACAAGGTTGGCGCTCCTGCTTCTAAGCAGACTATTGCTCGCTGGATCTGTAACACGATTCAGCAGGCTCATTCTACGTCTGGATTGCCGTTACCTAATTCGGTAAAGGCCCATTCCACTAGGAAGGTGGGCTCTTCTCGGGCGGCTGCCCGAGGCGTCTCGGCATTACAGCTTTGCCGGGCAGCTACTTGGTCGGGTTCAAACACTTTTTTGCAAAATTCTACAAGTTTGATACCCTGGCTAATGAGGACCTCATGTTTGCTCAGTCGGTGCTGCAGAGTCATCCGCACTCTCCCGCCCGGTCTGGAGCTTTGGTATAATCCCCATGGTCCTTACGGAGTCCCCAGCATCCTCTAGGACGTAAGAGAAATTAAGATTTCTCTATCGTCCTAAGTGGATGCTGGGGTTCCTGAAAGGACCATGGGGAATAGCGGCTCCGCAGGAGACGGGGCACAAAAGTAAAGCTTTTACAGGTCAGGTGGTGTGTACTGGCTCCTCCCCCCATGACCCTCCTCCAGACTCCAGTTAGATTTTTGTGCCCGGCCGAGAAGGGTGCAATTCTAGGTGGCTCTCATAAAGAGCTGCTTAGAGAGTTTAGCTTAGGTTTTTTATTTTACAGTGATTCCTGCTGGCAACAGGATCACTGCAACGAGGGACAGAGGGGAGAAGAAGTGAACTCACCTGCGTGCAGGATGGATTGGCTTCTTGGCTACTGGACATGAAGCTCCAGAGGGACGATCACAGGTACAGCCTGGATGGTCACCGGAGCCACGCCGCCGGCCCCCTCACAGATGCTGAAGCAAGAAGAGGTCCAGAATCGGCGGCTGAAGACTCCTGCAGTCTTCTTAAGGTAGCGCACAGCACTGCAGCTGTGCGCCATTTTCCTCTCAGCACACTTCACACGGCAGTCACTGAGGGTGCAGGGCGCTGGGGGGGGGGCGCCCTGGGAGGCAAATGAAAACCTTTAAAAAGGCTAAAAATACCTCACATATAGCCCCAGAGGCTATATGGAGATATTTACCCCTGCCTAAATGTACTAAATAGCGGGAGACGAGCCCGCCGAAAAAGGGGCGGGGCCTATCTCCTCAGCACACGGCGCCATTTTCTGTCACAGCTCCGCTGGTCAGGAAGGCTCCCAGGTCTCTCCCCTGCACTGCACTACAGAAACAGGGTATAACAGAGAGGGGGGGCAAAATAAATGGCAATATATTAATATAAAAGCAGCTATAAGGGAGCACTTAATCATAAGGCTATCCCTGTCATATATAGCGCTTTTTGGTGTGTGCTGGCAGACTCTCCCTCTGTCTCCCCAAAGGGCTAGTGGGTCCTGTCTTCGTATAGAGCATTCCCTGTGTGTCTGCTGTGTGTCGGTACGTGTGTGTCGACATGTATGAGGACGTTATTGGTGTGGAGGCGGAGCAATTGCCAAATATGAGGATGTCACCTCCTAGGGGGTCGACACCAGAATGGATGCCTTTATTTGTGGAATTACGGGATAGCGTCAACTCGCTTAAGCAGTCGTTTGCCGACATGAGGCGGCCGGACACTCAATTAGTGCCTGTCCAGGCGCCTCAAACACCGTCAGGGGCTGTAAAACGCCCCTTGCCTCAGTCGGTCGACACAGACCCAGACACAGGCACTGATTCCGGTGGTGAAGGTGACGAATCAACCGTATTTTCCAGTAGGGCCACACGTTATATGATTTTGGCAATAAAGGAGATGTTACATTTAGCTGATACTACAGGTACCACTAAACAGGGTATTATGTGGGGTGTGAAAAAACTACCAGTAGTTTTTACCGAATCAGAAGAATTAAATGACGTGTGTGATGAAGCGTGGGGTGCCCCGATAAAAAACTGCTAATTTCAAAGAAGTTATTGGCTTTATACCCTTTCCCGCCAGAGGTTAGGGAGCGCTGGGAAACACCTCCTAGGGTGGACAAAGCGCTAACACGCTTATCAAAACAAGTGGCGTTACCCTCTCCTGAGACGGCCGCACTTAAAGATCCATCAGATAGGAGGATGGAAAATATCCAAAAAGGTATATACACACATGCAGGTGTTATACTACGACCAGCTATTGCGACTGCCTGGATGTGCAGTGCTGGGGTAGTTTGGTCAGAGTCCCTGATCGAAAATATTGATACCCTGGACAGGGACAATATTTTACTGTCGTTAGAACAAATAAAGGATGCATTTCTTTATATGCGTGATGCACAGAGAGATATCTGCACACTGGCATCACGGGTAAGTGCTATGTCCATTTCGGCCAGAAGAGCTTTATGGACACGACAGTGGACAGGCGATGCGTAGAGGAGTTATTTGGGGTCGGTCTATCGGATTTGGTGGCCACGGCTACGGCCGGGAAATCCACCTTTCTACCTCAAGTCACTCCCCAACAGAAAAAGGCACCGACCTTTCAACCGCAGCCCTTTCGTTCCTTTAAAAATAAGAGAGCAAAGGGCTATTCATATCTGCCACGAGGCAGAGGACGAGGGAAGAGACAGCAACAGGCAGCTCCTTCCCAGGAACAGAAGCCCTCCCCGGCTTCTACAAAAGCCTCAGCATGACGCTGGGGCTTCGCAAGCGGACTCGGGGGCGGTAGGCGGTCGTCTCAAGAATTACAGCGCGCAGTGGGCTCACTCGCAGGTAAATCCCTGGATCCTGCAGATAATATCTCAGGGGTACAGGTTGAAATTAGAGACAGAGCCACCTCGCCGTTTCCTGAAGTCTGCTTTACCAACGTCCCCCTCAGAAAGGGAGACGGTTTTGGAAGCCATTCACAAGCTGTATTCTCAGCAGGTGATAGTCAAGGTACCTCTTCTACAACAAGGGAAGGGGTATTATTCCACTCTTTTTGTGGTACCGAAGCCGGATGGCTCGGTAAGGCCTATTCTAAATCTGAAGTCCTTGAACCTGTACATAAAGAAGTTCAAGTTCAAGATGGAGTCACTCAGAGCAGTGATAGCGAACCTGGAAGAAGGGGACTTTATGGTATCCTTGGACATCAAGGATGCGTATCTCCACGTTCCAATTACCCCTCACACCAGGGGTACCTCAGGTTCGTTTTACAAAACTGTCACTATCAGTTTCAGACGCTGCCGTTTGGTTTGTCCACGGCACCTCGGGTCTTTACAAAGGTAATGGCCGAGATAATATTTCTTCTTCGAAGAAAAGGCGTATTAATTATCCCATACTTGGACGATCTCCTAATAAGGGCAAGGTCCAGAGAACAGCTAGAGATGGGTTTAGCACTATCTCAAGAGGTGCTAAAGCAGCACGGATGGATTCTGAATATTCCAAAATCCCAATTAATGCCGACAACTCGTCTGCTGTTCCTGGGGATGATTCTGGACACAGTTCAGAAAAAGGTTTTTCTTCCCGAAGAAAAAGCCAAGGAGTTATCTGACCTGGTCAGGAACCTCCTAAAACCAGGAAAGGTGTCTGTACATCAATGCACAAGAGTCCTGGGAAAAAATGGTAGCTTCTTACGAAGCAATCCCTTTCGGCAGATTCCATGCAAAGGGATCTGTTGGACAAATGGTCAGGGTCGCATCTTCAGATGCACCTGTGGATAACCCTGTCGCCGAGGACAAGGGTATCCCTTCTGTGGTGGTTGCAGGAGGCTCATCTATTGGAGGGCCGCAGATTCGGCATGCAGGATTGGATCCTGGTGACCACGGATGCCAGCCTGAGAGGCTGGGGAGCAGTCACACAGGGAAGAAATTTCCAGGGAGTGTGGTCGAGCCTGAAAAAGTCTCTTCACATAAGCATTCTGGAACTAAGAGCAATCTACAATGCTCTAAGCCAGGCGGAACCTCTGCTTCAAGGAAGACCGGTGTTGATCCAGTCGGACAACATCACGGCAGTCGCCCATGTAAACAGACAGGGCGGCACAAGAAGCAGGAGGGCAATGGCAGAAGCTGCCAGGATCCTTCGCAGGGCGGAGAATCACGTGATAGCACTGTCAGCAGTATTCATCCCGGGCGTGGACAACTGGGAAGCAGACTTCCTCAGCAGACACGACCTTCACCCGGGAGAGTGGGGACTTCATCCAGAAGTTTTCCACATGCTATTAAACCGTTGGGTAAAACCAATGGTGGACAGGATGGCGTCTCGCCTCAACAATACACTGGACAGGTATTGCGCCAGGTCAAGAGATCCGCAGGCAATAGCTGTGGACGCGCTGGTAACACCTTGGGTGTACCAGTCGGTATATGTGTTTCCTCCTCTGCCTCTCATACCAAAGGTATTGAGGATTATACGGCAAAGAGGAGTAAGACTAGTGGCTCCGGATTGGCCAAGAAGGACTTGGTACCCGGAACTTCAAGAGATGGTCACGGACGATCCGTGGCCTCTACTTCTGAGAAGGGACCTGCTTCAGCAGGGTCCTTGTCTTTTTCAAGACTTACCGCGGCTGCGTTTGACGGCATGGCGTTTGAATGCCAGATCCTAAAAGGAAAAGGCATTCCAGAAGAAGTCATTCCTACCTTGATAAAGGCAAGGAAGGAAGTCACCGCGAAGCATTATCGCCGTATTTGGCGAAAATATGTTGCGTGGTGCGAGCAGCGGAGTGCTCCGATGGAGGAATTTCAACTGGGTCATTTTCCTACATTTCCTGCAATCAGGATTGTCTAGGGGTCTCAAATTGGGATCTATTAAGGTTCAAATTTCGGCCCTATCAATATTCTTCCAAAAAGAATTGGCCTCAGTCCCTGAGGTCCAGATTTTTATCAAAGGAGTACTGCATATACAGCCTCCTGTGGTGCCTAAGGTGGCACCGTGGGATCTAAATGTAGTTTTAGATTTCCTCAAATCCAATTGGTTTGAACCACTAAAGAATGTGGATTTGAAATATCTCACATGGAAAGTGACTATGTTACTGGCCCTGGCTTCGGCCGGGAGAGTATCTGAACTGGCGGCTTTGTTTTATAAAAGCCCTTATTTAATTTTCCATTCGACATAGGGCAGAGCTGCGGACGCGTCCGCATTTTCTCCCTAAGGTGGTATCAGCGTTTCACCTGAACCAGCCTATTGTAGTGCCTGCGGCTACAGACGACTTGAAGGACTCCAAGTTGTTGGACGTTGTCAGAGCCTTAAAAATATACATTTAAAGGACGGCTGGAGTCAGAAAATCTGACTCGCTGTTTATACTGTATGCACCCAACAAGTTGGGTGCACCTGCTTCTAAGCAGTCGATTGCTCGTTGGATTTGTAACAAAATTCAACTTGTACATTCTGTGGCAGGCCTGCCACAGCCTAAATCTGTTAAGGCCCATTCCGCAAGGAAGGTGGGCTCATCTTGGGCGGCTGCCCGAGGGGTCTCGGCATTACAACTCTGCCGAGCAGCTACGTGGTCAGGGGAGAACACGTTTGTAAATTTTTACAAATTTGATACCCTGGCAAAGGAGGACCTGGAGTTCTCTCATTCGGTGCTGCAGAGTCATCCGCACTCTCCCGCCCGTTTGGGAGCTTTGGTATAATCCCCATGGTCCTTTCAGGAACCCCAGCATCCACTTAGGACGATAGAGAAAATAAGAATTTACTTACCGATAATTCTATTTCTCGGAGTCCGTAGTGGATGCTGGGCGCCCATCCCAAGTGCGGATTATCTGCAATACTTGTACATAGTTATTGTTAACTAATTCGGGTTATTGTTTAGGAAGCCATCTTTCAGAGGCTCCTCTGTTATCATACTGTTAACTGGGTTTAGATCACAAGTTGTACGGTGTGATTGGTGTGGCTGGTATGAGTCTTACCCGGGATTCAAAATCCTCCCTTATTGTGTACGCTCGTCCGGGCACGGTACCTAACTGGAGTCTGGAGGAGGGTCATGGGGGGAGGAGCCAGTACACACCACCTGACCTGTAAAAGCTTTACTTTTGTGCCCTGTCTCCTGCGGAGCCGCTATTCCCCATGGTCCTTTCAGGAACCCCAGCATCCACTACGGACTCCGAGAAATAGAATTATCGGTAAGTAAATTCTTATTTTTAAACCTAACTGTAAATCTTTTCTCCTAGTCCGTAGAGGATGCTGGGCGCCCGTCCCAGTGTGGACTATTTCTGCAAGGCTTGTATATAGTTGTTGCTTACATAAGGGTTATGTTACAGTTGAGATCAGTCTCGGGCTGATGCTGTTTGTTCATACTGTTGACTGGTTTCGTATATTCCATGATGTACGGTGCGGATGGTGTGGGCTGGTATGTATCTCGCCCTTCGATTAACAAAAATCCTTTCCTCGTACTGTCCGTCTCCTCTGGGCACAGTTCTTTAACTGAGGTCTGGAGGAGGGGCATAGAGGGAGGAGCCAGTTCACACCCATCTAAAGTCTTAGAGTGCCCATGTCTCCTGCGGAGCCCGTCTATACCCCATGGTCCTTACGGAGTCCCCAGCATCCTCTACAGACTAGGAGAAAAAGATTAACAGGTAGGTTTAAAATCTTATATATTTTTTTTTTTATGTCAAATCTTTGATTTCAGTCCAAATATTAAGCATTGTCCACAGTTCTGTGCTGGGCTTGTACGTCCAGAGTCAGGGGTAGATGTACAGTTAAGCACACTGTGTATTGAAAATATCCTGAAACTATGTTAGAGTGCTTTAAGTTACCTACTCTTAGTGATTTCTTTCTGATCGACTGGTGGGAATCCTGAGCTTGTGACCACCTCACGGGCTCCCTCCCTGTTCACTCTGGTCTATTCAAGCCTAGACCCAGGGACAGGATGCGCCTGTACCCTTGTAGAGGGTGCCAGGCGATGCTGCAGTTCCAGGGTGGCTGCGCCATCCTTCTTCCAGATCTCTGCAGCGGCAGCCTAAGTTACTCGTTAGTCCCTGGGTGTTCCCTGTCATAAGTGGATGTACCCAAGGCTGTGGTGAGAGGGCGGAACTTGTCAGGGCTGGTCTCCCTCCTGCTGTAGAAGAGTCTGGTGCTGCCTAGGAAGAAACTCTGCGGCAGCCATTGCTGTGGTCCGCTGTCCACACATTTGCTTGTTTTTTTGTTGTTTTAATCGGTTTCATGTTTTTGTCTCCGGTGATGCCCACTTTGTCCATACAGATCTGCAATCTGGCAACCTGAGCGTTCCCTCCCATGGGATGTCCCATAGTCCCGTGTCCCCCAGCCTGGATGAAAAAGGATTTTTTTTTTTTTTTACTTAATGTTGAATCCTTTTCGCTGAATCCGTCTGGGGGACATGGTTTCCTCCCTTATGCTCAGTCTTGAGGTGTTTCTCTTGACTGTCATTTCCCTACAGTACTGTTTTCATTGTTCCAACAGTTATTTTTTCTTGCCAGGCTCTTTTCAAGTTGTAGTGGCCTTCTGGGGGTTTCTGGGGGAGGAGCTAATGTTTAAAAGTTATACTGTACTTTCATTTTTAAGTGCAAGCTCATGCACACCCATTAGCAACCAATGGTCCAGTGTCCCCCAGCAGGATTCAGAGAGAAGGATTCAACAGTAAGTACCAAAAATCCCCCCACTTTTTTTTTTTTTTTTTTTTTTTTTTTTTTTGGTCCAGTGACAAGTTTTTAAAAATGGCCTCCAATTGGATACCACGATAATGACCATAGGTCATAAATCGTGACATCAGGCTGTTTTTATTGGTTGACAATGCATCGGGTCTGATTTTATTTCCCCTTTTCTGATCAATGTAGTACACTGCAGGAGAGGCATGTAGAAGGAATGGAGGGAGAATGTACCACTCATTTATATACTGTACATTAAATTTAAACTGTCTGTATACATTAAGCTTGCTATGTAATCTTTGTTAAATAACCTCATTGCTGTCGGCAGCTAACTACTAATGAAAAGAATATAAATGTAAGGATGATATTTTATTAGCAGGTATGTAATGTATAGTGTATGTATTTCAGTGATGTCCATGGTGCTCAGAGTCCTCGGGGTGCAGGAAACATTCCACTACAAGACCAGCACTTGGCACTTGCTATTTTACTAGAGCTTGCTGTGCAGAGAGGTACCTTAAGGTCAGTATATATACCATTCAAAACAAATTACTGGGTTGTTTTTTTGCTTTTTGCATTAATAATTGACTTTTTTATTATTTATTTATTTATTTATTACGTTTCTTATATAGGGGTATATGCAATAGCGGGCGAATTCGCGGCAATTATCGCCGTTTTTTCAATTCGACCAAATTCGCCAGGTGAATTCCGGAAGGTGGCTTCCGGAATTCACCATATGCAATGAAAAACGGATTCGCCAGAGTCGCGGGCGAAAATCGGCCGATTTGGCGGATTTTGCCGCAATTTTAAAAAACGGGAAAAAACGGGGAAAAACCCGAAAAAAAAATGGCGTGGGGTCCCCCCTCCAAAGCATAACCAGCCTCGGGCTCATCGAGCTGGTCCTGGTTCTAAAAATGCAGGGGAAAAATCGGCCAGGGATCCCCCGTATTTTTAAAACCAGCACCGGGCTCTGCGCCTGATGCTGGTGCCAAAAATACGGGGGACAAAGAGTAGGGGTCCCCCGTATTTTTAACACCAGCATCGGGCTCCACTAGCTGGACAGATAATGCCACAGCCGGGGGTCACTTTTATGCCGTGCCCTGCGGCCGTGGCATCAAATATCCAACTAGTCACCCGGTCCCCCCCCCCCCCAGCCACCCAAGGGCTAAGGTGAAGCCCGAGGCTGTCCCCCCCCCATCCAATGGGCTGCGGATGGGGGGGCTGATAGCCTTTGTGATAAAAAAAAGATATTGTTTTTTCCATTAGTACTACAAGTCCCAGCAAGCCTCCCCCGCAAGCTGGTACTTGGAGAACCACAAGTACCAGCATGCGGGAGAAAAACGGGCCCGCTGGTACCTGTAGTACTACTGGGAAAAAAATACCCAAATAAAAACCGGACACACACACCTTGATAGTAAAACTTTATTTCATACGCCGACACACACATACTTACCTGTGTTGACACGCCGACTGCAACGATCTCCGACGATCCGAGGGTACCTGTCAAAAAATTATACTCACCTTCCAGCGTCCAGAGGTCCAGGTCCAGAGGTAAATCCACGTACTTTGTAAAAAAACAAACCGAACACGATCCACCGGACTAATGAAAGGGGTCCAATGTTTTCACATTAGACTCCTTTCCCCGAATGCCGGGACATCACGTGACTCCTGTCACTGATGTCCCTTCAGCCAATCAGGAAGCGCTACTGCCGTGGCGCTCACCTGATTGGCTGGACGCCGTCTGTACTCTGACAGCGCCTCGCAAAGCCGCTCCATTACTTTCAATGGTGGGAACTTTGCGGCTAGCGGTGGGGTCACCCGCCGGTCAGCCGCTGACCGGCGGGTGACCTCACCGCTAGCCGCTAAGTTCCCACCATTGAATATAATGGAGGGAGCTGTGCGATGCGCTGTCACAGCGATCAGCCAATCAGGTGAGCGCAACGAAGTTGCGCTTCCTGATTGGCTTAGAGACCTGTCAGTGACAGCTGTCACTGACAGGTCTCAATCGTGGAAAGGTGTCCCATGTGTCAGCATGGGACCCCTTTCAGTCCGTTCTGGAGCGGGTATTTGCGTTTTCTTTTTTTGCCAAGTACGTGGATTTATCTCTGGACCCTGAGGTGAGTATATTGAACTTTGCTTTTCAGGTATCCGTGGATTCTACATGGAGAAGAGGACCGATGTCGGCGTGTGAACATAGGTAAGTATGTGTGTGTCGGTAGTGTGAAATAAAGTTTTACTGTCGACGGTGTGTGTGTCCTGTTTTTATTTGGGTATTTTTTTTCCAGTAGTACTACAGGTACCAGCGGGCCCGTTCTTCTCCCGCATGCTGGTACTTGTGGTTCTCCAAGTACCAGCTTGCGGGGGAGGCTTGCTGGGACTTGTAGTACTAATGGAAAAAACAATATCTTTTTTTTATCACAAAGGCTATCAGCCCCCCCATCCGCAGCCCATTGGATGGGGGGGGACAGCCTCGGGCTTCACCCCTGGCCCTTGGGTGGCTGGGGGGGGGGGGGACCCCTTGATTGAAGGGGTCCCCACTCCCCCAGGGTACCCCGGCCAGGGGTGACTAGTTGGATATTTAATGCCACGGCCGCAGGGCACGGCATAAAAGTGACCCCCGGCTGTGGCATTATCTGTCCAGCTAGTGGAGCCCGATGCTGGTGTTAAAAATACGGGGGACCCCTACTCGTTTTGTCCCCCGTATTTTTGGCACCAGCATCAGGCGCAGAGCCCGGTGCTGGTTTTAAAAATACGGGGGATCCCCTGTCAATTTTTCCCCCGCATTTTTAGAACCAGGACCAGCTCAATGAGCCCGAGGCTGGTTATGCTTTGGAGGGGGGACCCCACGCCATTTTTTTTCCTGATTTTACCGTTCCAGCAATAAAAAAAAAAAAAAAAAAAAATGATTTTAAAAAATATATAAATAATATTTGTGCCTCCCCCCCCCAAAAAAAAAGTACCTAATCCCTTCTAATATAAATAGATCTGCTATTCCAAAAAAAAAAAACACAAAAAAAAACATGTTTAAAATTTTTTTATTTGTTTTCACCCTCCAAAGTGTGGCGGATTGAAAATCGCGAATTTGCTGTCTAAAAGCACTGCAGGCGAATTTCCAAACTTGAATTGAATATGCTGGAGGCGAATTGCAGCATCTGTACCATTGCAGAAAAGGCGAATGCGGAAAAAGGCGAATTGAGAAAAGGCGAATTTTGACGGTCCGTTTTTTTGCGAAAAAGTACTGCACTGCATAGGCGAATTGATTTTTTGAGGCGAAAACGTTCCGGAATTCGCCTTTTTTTGAAATTCGCCCGCTATTGCATATACCCCATAGTGTTAAAACGTTTATATACTTTACATGCTGTTAATGTCGTTTTTTTCGTTTTTTTTCTTTCAGTGGTCACTGGTCCATCATTTTTATTAAACTAGTGTGTAATAATCTTACTCTGCAGACAAGTATTTCACTACCTATTGATTTTTTTAATTGTCTCTCTCTTTATTTATTTTCTAGCCAAATGTTATCTGCTGTTATGCTGCTACTGCAGCTTTGGGACAATGGAACAAGGGAAACTGATAATGAGAGGTCTGCCCAGGGAACCAGTGCACCTCTCCTCCCCTTATTACATAGGTTCCAGAACATTGTGTGCAATAAAGATGCTCTTAACCTGGAGAAAGAGATTCAGGTAAGCTTTTACTTAAGCCATTGTTCTTGTGTAAAGGAAACCATTCAGATTGCTCTGCTTCTGGTCAGGAGTTAGAATAAAACTGCTATTGTAATTAGTGCAGCTCAATTCAGTGTTTCTCTTCTAGATGCTCTCTTGTCTACTGAGCCCAAATGAAAACTTTTTGAGGTATCTGATCTTGCCCCAGGATAATGAGCTAGCTATTGACTTAAGGCAAACCGCTGTCGTTGTTATGGCTTATCTAGACCGACTGGCTGTGCCATGTATGCCTCCACAGTGCAGCTCACCAACCTCGCACAAGGTATGTTACCCTTAGGGCATGTTTAAGTTTCTTCTGGCAACTAAGTGTATTAATTTGGGTATGGAAATACCACATGATCTTCTAAAAGACTATTGTGTAGTTCACTATTTCATCATGACTGGAGGTTGAAGTAAAAAGATTTACTGCATGAGTCAGGCTAGCATGGCATTCCTACAATCAAATCTGACCCATGTATTTATAAAGAAATCTAGAATCCAATAGTAAAAGATTTCATCCACTTCATTGTTACATTATCCATTGAATGTAAATTATGAAACTGTAATTAAGTTAACGTATGGATGATAGAGTATGTTTGCTTCAGAATAATTTATGTAGTAAGCCTTTTTTATTATATAATCCATTGGTTCTTCCTTAGGGATCTTTACAGGAGGTGATCAGCTGGGGTTTGCTAGGTTGGAAATATTATGCTAATGTGAGTGGCCCGATGCAATGTGAAGCTCTTGCTGACCTTGGTGTTACACAGATAGCCTGTGCTGAGAAGTGCTTTTTGATACTCTCCAGAAATGGCAAAGTTTACACTCAAACCTACAACAATAATACACTGGTAAGTTGATTTTTAGGACTTGTGTATACTTGCGTACACAGTACAGTCACAGCTATCACCTCAGTTTGATCTGATCCTCTCCTTTTTTATATTCCTTTGGATTTGTAATGTAAGAACTTTCTCAGTATTTACAAAAATTCTTTTTTTTTTTTTTATATGAAAATTTATTTACTTAATGTAACAATGGTTTTGTTACTTCCAGGGACCACAGCTCGTACAGGGTCTTTCTTCTCGTAACATTGTGAAGATTGCTGCTCACTCCGATGGACAGCACTATCTGGCCTTATCTACCAATGGTGAACTCTTTTCATGGGGTTGTGGAGATGGCGGCAGACTAGGTCATGGAGACACAGTGTAAGATTTGTTTGAGTGAATGTGCTAGCAGAATATAGCATACTGGACAAATGTCATACTCGCCTTTTCACATAATTGCATTATGTCTAGTGATCTTTGCCAGGAATGTGGAGTGTTTTAGGCCATAAGAGTCCCAAAACTTAATCCACTATTCTGAATTTCACATGTTTGTAGCATTACTTCCAACAATACTCTGGTTTCATACCAACCCGTATGTGCCATAAACCATTTTTCTCTGACGTCCTAGTGGATGCTGGGACTCCGTAAGGACCATGGGAATAGCGGCTCCGCAGGAGACAGGGCACAAAATAAAAGCTTAAGGATCAGGTGGTGTGCACTGGCTCCTCCCCCTATGACCCTCCTCCAAGCCTCAGTTAGATTTTTGTGCCCGGCCGAGAAGGGTGCAATCTAGGTGGCTCTCCTGAGCTGCTTAGAATAAAAGTTTAGTTTAGGTTTTTTTATTTTCAGTGAGTCCTGCTGGCAACAGGCTCACTGCATCGTGGGACTAAGGGGAGAAGAAACGGACTCACCTGAGTGCAGAGTGGATCGGGTTTCTTAGGCTACTGGACATTAGCTCCAGAGGGACGATCACAGGTTCAGCCTGGATGGGTCACCGGAGCCGCGCCGCCGTCCCCCTTACAGAGCCAGAAGAGACGAAGAGGTCCGGTGAAATCGGCGGCAGAAGACATCCTGTCTTCAGACTAAGGTAGCGCACAGCACCGCAGCTGTGCGCCATTGCTCTCGGCACACTTCACACTCCGGTCACTGAGGGTGCAGGGCGCTGGGGGGGAGCGCCCTGAGACGCAATATAACAGTATATACCTTAGGTGGCAAAAAGAATACATCACATATAGCTCCTGGGCTATATGGATGTATTTTAACCCTTGACATTTTTACACAAAAAAGTGGGAGATAAGGACGTCGTGAAGGGGCGGAGCCTATCTCCTCAGCACACAAGCGCCATTTTCCCTCACAGCTCCGCTGGAAGGACTGCTCCCTGACTCTCCCCTGCAGTCCTGCTTCAGAATCAGGGTAAAAAAGAGAAGGGGGGGCATTTTTGGCAGCAAATAACGATAATAACAGCAGCTATAAGGGAATAACACTTATATAAGGTTATCCCTGTATATATATATATATAGCGCTGGGTGTGTGCTGGCAGACTCTCCCTCTGTCTCTCTAAAGGGCTAAGTGGGGTCCTGTCCTCTATCAGAGCATTCCCGGTGTGTGTGCTGTGTGTCGGTACGCGTGTGTCGACATGTATGAGGAGGAAAATGATGTGGAGGCGGAGCAGTTGCCTGTGTTGGTGATGTCACCCCCTAGGGAGTCGACACCTGACTGGATGATTGTATTTAAACAATTAAGTGATAATGTCAGCAATTTGCAAATAACTGACGACATGAGACAGCCGGCAAATCAATTAGTGCCTGTCCAGGCGTCTCAGACACCGTCAGGGGCGCTAAAACGCCCGTTACCTCAGTGGGTCGACACAGACCCTGACACAGATACTGAGTCTAGTGTCGACGGTGACGAGACAAACGTAATGTCCAGTAGGGCCACACGTTACATGATAACGGCAATGAAAGAGGCATTGAACCTTTCTGACACTACAAGTACCACAAAGAAGGGTATTATGTGGGGTGTGAAAACTACCAATAGTTTTTCCGGAGTCAGAGGAAATAAATGAGGTGTGTGATAAAGCGTGGGTTTCCCCCGATAAAAAACAGCTACTTTCTAAAAAATTATTAGCATTATATCCCTTCCCGCCAGAGGTTAGGGCGCGTTGGGAAACACCCCCTAGGGTAGATAAGGCGCTCACACGTTTATCTAAACAAGTAGCGTTACCGTCTCCTGATACGGCCACCCTCAAAGAACCAGCTGATAGAAGGCTGGAAAATATCCTAAAAAGTATATACACACATACTGGTGTTATACTGCGACCAGCAATCGCCTCAGCCTGGATGTGCAGTGCTGGAGTCGCATGGTCGGATTCCCTGACTGAGAATATTGATACCCTGGATAGGGACAATATTTTGTTAACTATAGAACATTTAAAGGATGCATTACTATATATGCGTGATGCACAGAGGGATATTTGCACCCTGGCATAAAGAGTAAGTGCTATGTCCATCTCTGCCAGAAGAGCGTTATGGACGCGACAGTGGTCAGGGGATGCGGATTCCAAACGGCACATGGAAGTATTGCCGTATAAAGGGGAGGAGTTATTTGGGGCTGGTCTATCGGACCTGGTGGCCACGGCAACGGCTGGAAAATCCACCTTTTTACCCCAGGTCACTTCACATCAGCAGAAAAAGACACCTTCTTTTCAAACTCAGTCCTTTCGTTCCCATAAGTACAAGCGAGCAAAAGGCCACTCCTTTCTGCCCCGGGGCAGAGGAAGAGGAAAAAGACTGCACCATGCAGCCGCTTCCCAGGAGCAGAAGCCCTCCCCTGCTTCTGCCAAGTCTTCAGCATGACGCTGGGGCTTTACAAGCAGACTCAGATATGGTGGGGGCCCGTCTCAAGAATTTCAACGCGCAGTGGGCTCACTCGCAAGTGGATCCCTGGATTCTACAGGTAGTATCGCAGGGGTACAAACTGGAATTCGAGGCGTTTCCCCCTCGTCGGTTCCTGAAGTCTGCTTTACCAAAGTCTCCCTCCGACAGGGAGGCAGTTTTGGAAGCCATTCACAAGCTGTATTCCCAGCAGGTGATAATCAAGGTACCCCTCCTGCAACAAGGAAAGGGGTATTATTCCATGCTGTTTGTGGTACCGAAGCCGGACGGCTCGGTGAGACCAATTTTAAATCTGAAATCCTTGAACACTTACATAAAAAGGTTCAAATTCAAGATGGAGTCACTCAGAGCAGTGATAGCGAACCTGGAAGAAGGGGACTATATGGTGTCTCTGGACATCAAAGATGCTTATCTCCACGTCCCAATATACCCTTCTCACCAAGGGTACCTCAGGTTTGTAGTACAAAACTGTCATTATCAGTTTCAGACGCTGCCGTTTGGATTGTCCACGGCACCTCGGGTCTTTACCAAGGTAATGGCCGAAATGGTGATTCTTCTACGAAGAAAAGGCATTTTAATTATCCCTTACTTGGACGATCTCCTGATAAGGGCAAGATCCAGGGAACAGTTAGAAGTCGGAGTAGCACTATCTCAGGTAGTGTTACGTCAGCACGGGTGGATTCTAAATATTCCAAAATCGCAGCTGATTCCAACGACACGTCTACTGTTCCTAGGAATGATTCTGGACACAGTCCAGAAGAAGGTGTTTCTCCCGGAGGAGAAGGCCAGGGAGTTATCCGAGCTAGTCAGGAATCTCCTAAAACCAGGCCAGGTCTCAGTGCATCAGTGCACGAGGGTCCTGGGAAAAATGGTGGCTTCTTACGAAGCGATTCCATTCGGAAGATTCCATGCAAGAACGTTTCAGTGGGATCTACTGGACAAATGGTCCGGATCGCATCTGCAGATGCATCAGCGGATAACCCTGTCGCCAAGGACAAGGGTGTCTCTCCTGTGGTGGCTACAGAGTGCTCATCTACTAGAGGGCCGCAGATTTGGCATTCAGGATTGGATCCTGGTAACCACGGATGCCAGCCTGAGAGGCTGGGGAGCAGTCACACAGGGAAGGAATTTCCAGGGCTTGTGGTCAAGCATGGAAACATCTCTTCATATAAACATTCTGGAACTAAGGGCCATTTACAATGCCCTAAGTCAAGCAAAACCTCTGCTTCAGGGTCAGGCGGTGTTGATCCAATCGGACAACATCACGTCAGTCGCCCACGTAAACAGACAGGGCGGCACGAGAAGCAGGAGGGCAATGGCAGAAGCGGCAAGGATTCTTCGCTGGGCGGAAAATCATGTGATAGCACTGTCAGCAGTGTTCATTCCGGGAGTGGACAACTGGGAAGCAGACTTCCTCAGCAGACACGACCTTCACCCGGGAGAGTGGGGACTTCACCCAGAAGTCTTCCACCTGATTGTAAACCGTTGGGAAAAACCAAAGGTGGACATGATGGCGTCACGTCTAAACAAAAAACTGGACAGATATTGCGCCAGGTCAAGGGACCCTCAGGCAATAGCAGTGGACGCTCTGGTAACGCCGTGGGTGTACCAGTCAGTGTATGTGTTCCCTCCTCTGCCTCTCATACCAAAAGTACTGAGAATCATAAGAAGGAGAGGAGTAAGAACTATACTCGTGGTTCCGGATTGGCCAAGAAGGACTTGGTACCCGGAACTTCAAGAGATGCTCACGGACGAACCGTGGCCTCTACCTCTAAGAAAGGACCTGCTACTGCAGGGGCCTTGTCTGTTCCAAGACTTACCGCGGCTGCGTTTGACGGCATGGCGGTTGAACGCCGGATCCTGAGGGAAAAAGGCATTCCAGAAGAAGTCATTCCTACTCTGGTCAAAGCCAGGAAGGACGTAACCGCAAAACATTATCACCGCATTTGGCGTAAATATGTTGCGTGGTGTGAGGCCAAGAAGGCCCCTACAGAGGAATTTCAACTGGGTCGTTTCCTTCATTTCCTGCAAACAGGACTGTCTATGGGCCTAAAATTAGGGTCCATTAAGGTTCAAATTTCGGCCCTGTCGATTTTCTTCCAGAAAGAACTGGCTTCAGTACCTGAAGTTCAGACATTTGTAAAAGGGGTGCTGCACATACAGCCTCCTTTTGTGCCTCCAGTGGCACCTTGGGATCTCAATGTGGTGTTGAGTTTTCTAAAGTCACATTGGTTTGAACCACTTTCCACTGTGGACTTAAAATATCTCACATGGAAGGTGTCGATGCTGTTAGCCTTGGCTTCAGCCAGGCGTGTGTCAGAATTGGCGGCTTTATCATATAAAAGCCCTTACTTAATTTTTCATTCTGACAGGGCGGAATTGAGGACTCGTCCTCAATTTCTACCTAAGGTGGTTTCTGCATTTCACATGAACCAACCTATTGTGGTACCTGCGGCTACCAGGGACTTAGAGGACTCTAAGTTGCTTGATGTTGTCAGGGCCTTGAAAATATATGTTTCCAGGACGGCTGGAGTCAGAAAATCTGACTCGCTGTTTATCCTGTATGCACCCAACAAGCTGGGTGCTCCTGCTTCTAAGCAGACGATTGCTCGTTGGATTTGTAGTACAATTCAGCTTGCACATTCTGTGGCAGGATTGCCACAGCCAAAATCAGTAAAAGCCCATTCCACAAGGAAAGTGGGCTCATCTTGGGCGGCTGCCCGAGGGGTCTCGGCTTTACAACTTTGCCGAGCAGCTACTTGGTCAGGGGCAAACACGTTTGCTAAATTCTACAAATTTGATACCCTGGCTGAGGAGGACCTGGAGTTCTCTCATTCGGTGCTGCAGAGTCATCCGCACTCTCCCGCCCGTTTGGGAGCTTTGGTATAATCCCCATGGTCCTTACGGAGTCCCAGCATCCACTAGGACGTCAGAGAAAATAAGATTTTACTTACCGATAAATCTATTTCTCGTAGTCCGTAGTGGATGCTGGGCGCCCATCCCTAGTGCGGATTGTCTGCAATACTTGTATATAGTTATTGTTACAAAAATTCGGGTTATTATTGTTGTGAGCCATCTTTTCAGAGGCTCCTTTGCGTTTATCATACTGTTAACTGGGTTCAGATCACAAGTTGTACGGTGTGATTGGTGTGGCTGGTATGAGTCTTACCCGGGATTCAATATCCTTCCTTATTATGTACGCTCGTCCGGGCACAGTATCCTAACTGAGGCTTGGAGGAGGGTCATAGGGGGAGGAGCCAGTGCACACCACCTGATCCTTAAGCTTTTATTTTGTGCCCTGTCTCCTGCGGAGCCGCTATTCCCATGGTCCTTACGGAGTCCCAGCATCCACTACGGACTACGAGAAATAGATTTATCGGTAAGTAAAATCTTATTTTAACTTGCAACCGTGTGGCAGTTGGCTCAGTATCCACATAGGTTTCCCATAATTAAAGAAAAAAAATGGAACCCTAGCCTCCTTATGTAGTGAGGCCTCCAGCCAATCCATTTGACAATACTTTTACTTCCTATGTACTGTATTTATAATGATTAAACTTGTTCAACTTCTGTATAATAGTAAATTTCAATTAAACTGAGGAAGAATTTATCTATGCATTCTCTTGTTTTTTTATGGCTGAAACAATTCTATTTTTTTTTTTTCTCAGCGCATTAGAGGAGCCTAAGATCATTTCTTCCCTGTGTGGAAAGCAGACTGGGAAACAGGTAGTCCATGTCGCCTGTGGCAGCACTTACAGTGCAGCGATCACTGCTGAAGGAGAGCTTTACACCTGGGGCCGTGGCAACTATGGAAGACTGGGTCATGGTACGTGTAGGAGTTACCATACTAAGCTAGTGACACCTGGATGTTTTGTGTATATGCATCTTTATCTGCACATAGCATGCAGTGTAAATGACACATTCCTGTCATATGAGCACAGTATTATCAAAGTTGTGGGCAGTGTTCATAGAGCTAACAAACTCTTGTGATGCTAGAAAGGAGTTTGCTTTACCTGCAGTGTGCAGGTAAATTGATCATGTTAATGCTGAAGGTAACACCTAGCTCGCGGCCTCATGCTACCCCTGGAGCCTATGATCCCTAAGGCCTAGTGCTGGTGCACTCTCTGTGGCAGCCTTGTCAGCTACTGTTTGGTAGTCTCCACCCAAACAGTGTGGCTATGTCCGTGTTTCCCCTCTAAGTGGAACCGATGCCTTACCTTCTCACGTGCTCCGGCTACAGCCTGGTAACGTCTGCTGGACTTACTAGTTTTATCCGACACAGCACTGTACTCGTGGGTAAGCGTTGTCGCGACCCGGCGGGGAGTTGTTGGAGCAAGTCAATCTAAGGTACATATAAGACGCTGTTTAGAAAGATCACTCAGAAAAAATAGTAAGACTATAAAAATAAAGTAAAAAAAGCTTATGGCTGCTTAAAACCAGCAGCCCTTAGACCATCGTCCGGCTCCTGCCGCACCAAATATAAAAACTGATTTGCCTGAGCCAGGAGGTGGGGATATATGGACAGGCCCACTGCATGCTGGGAGGCCAGAAAGCTTTGACCGATTGGTGCAAGATCCGCTGTCGCTCAACCATATCCCAATGTATCCTGTAGATACCCTGTGGACCCTGCAGGAGAAACACATAATAGCTTCATGTGATTAGTTGGAAATCTCTATCACACGCTTGATAAATGAAATCATCTGTAAGTTTAAATGCCGCTATGTTGTCCCTATGTTTTGAATTTATTTTAAAACCATATAAGCACAGATTTTAATCAAATGTACACATATTAACTGCAGTGCTGGTTCCTTGTTTCACAGCATGCTCCACTAGTTGTGCTATTCACCTTTCTATAATTAATTTTTATAAAAAAGAGGGATGAGCCGAAACACTATTGGACGTCTTACATATTGTGGCGGATTTGTTGCATGCAAGTAAGGATGCATTGCATGTGTGTAAATAAAATTATCTGCTTGTGAAAGTAGCTGTCACCCCTATCGGTGCACATTTACACCATCTCTATGGGTCGGTATCGCGTGACCAATCGCCGGTCACCATACCAACGCTGGGGGGGTCGGCGGGTGCAGTGAAGCCCCTTGCGGGCTCGGTGGCGAGCTGTGCTCCCCACAGGTTCTATTCCCACTCATGGGTGTTGTGGACACCCACAGGTGAGAATTGTTCCCGTTAGTTGGCATGTAGACATTATGAGGGGGTGGGTTGTAGGTGCTGATATTGTAATCGGCGGTCTACTGACCTCCGGTCACATAACTACATCCCAGCCCTATACCTGGTTTAACCAATCCTTCTTAAATCAAAGTGATCTCTGCGTATGCTCACCGGAATAGCCCGCAGTTCTGCAAACATGCCCACAGAAGACATTACTTACATGGGAACTCCCTGTTGCTGCCCAGATGAACCCACTCGGCAGCAAGTGGAGATGTGGCTGAAATGCATAGGACTCTTAATTGCTCATAGTCTGTTACATATGTTCAGCTATGTGCAGTAAGGAAGATGGCATTATCTGTCTGCAGAATGGACTGGCGCACAACTCCAAATCAGCCCTAGTATTTAATTTATTCAAACTGAGTGGGTACACCATTGTTTCACAAACTCAATTCTTATGTTTTTATGTTTCTCTTACGTACTAGAGGATGCTGGGGACTCCGTAAGGACCATGGGGTATAGGCGGGCTCCGCAGGAGATATGGGCACTACAAAAAACTTTACAATGGGTGTGCACTGGCTCCTCCCTCTATGCCCCTCCTCCAGACCTCAGTTAGATCCTGTGCCCAGAGGAGAGTGGGTGCATTACAGGGAAGCACTCCTGAGTTTCTCTGATAAAGAATTTTGTTAGGTTTTTTATTTTCAGGGAGCACTGCTGGCAACAGGCTCCCTGCATCGTGGGACTGAGGAGAGAGAAGCAGACCTACTTAAGTGATAGGCTCTGCTTCTTAGGCTACTGGACACCATTAGCTCCAGAGGGAGTCGGAACGCAGGTCTCCCCTCGCTGTTCGTCCCAGAGCCACGCCGCCGTCCTACTCGCAGAGCCGGAAGATAGAAGCCGGGTGAGTATAAGAAGAAAAGAAGACTTCAAGGCGGCAGAAGACTTCAGATCTTCACCGCTGCGCGCCATTGCTCCCACACACTACACACACTAGCGGGCACTGATGGGCGCAGGGGGGGCCCCCTGGGCAGCAATAAAAACCTCTAAATCTGGCATTATAAGGTTAGACACTGCGGAGGCAGTATTTCTATAAATCCCCCGCCAGTTTTGTGATACTTTGAGCGGGACCGAAGCCCGCCGCTGGAGGGGGCGGAGCTTGGTACCTCAGCACTAACCAGCGCCATTTTCTCCACAGAGATTACAGAGAAGCTGGCTCCTCCCGGTTTCTCCCCTGCTGAACACGGTGACACAGGGCTGAAAAGAGGAAGGGGGGCACGTGTGAGGCGCAGTGAGTGTATTAACACAGTGATTAAGATAAAAGCGCTATTATCTGGGAGATTATTTTCCATTGTCAGTTGGCGCTGGGTGTGTGCTGGCATTCTCTCTCTCTGTCTCTCCAAAGGGCCTTATTGGGGAACTGTCTCCTTATAACTATATCCCTGTGTGTGTGTGTGTGTGGGGGTGTCGGTACGAGTGTGTCGGCATGTCTGATGCGGAAGGCTCAGCTAAGGAGGAGGTGGAGCAGATGCTTGTGGTGTCTCCGTCGGCAACACCGACTCATGATTGGATGGACATGTGGAATGTTTTAAATGCAAAAGTGACCATATTACATAAGAGATTGGACAAAGCAGAGTCCAGGGAAAAAGCTGGGAGTCAATCCACCGCTTCGACTGGGTCACCGGGCCCTTCTGGGTCTCAAAAACGTCCCCTATCCCAAATAGCAGACACTGATACCGACACGGATTCTGACTCCAGTGTCGACTACGATGATGCGAGGTTACACCCAAGGGTGGCCAAAAGTATTCATTATAGGATTATTGCAATAAAAGATGTTTTGCATATCACAGATGACCTCTCGGTCCCTGACACGAGGGTGCGCATGTATAAGGAAAAGAAACCTGAGGTAACCTTTCCCCCATCCCATGAGCTTAACGAGTTATTTGAAAAAGCTTGGGAAACTCCAGATAAAAAACTGCAGATTCCCAAAAGGATTCTTATGGCGTATCCTTTCCCTGCACAGGACATTGTACATTGGGAATCCTCACCCAGGGTGGACAAGGCTTTAACACGCCTGTCCAAGAAGGTGGCGCTACCGTCTCCGGACACGGCAGCCCTCAAGGATCCTGCTGATCGCAGACAGGAAACTACTTTAAAGTATATTTATGCGCATACAGGTGCTTTGCTCAGAACGGCAATAGCATCGGCATGGGTGTGTAGTACAGTTGCACTTGGACAGATACCTTGTCAGCTGACCTTGATACCCTAGACATGGATACCATTTTATTGACCTTAGGCCACATTAAAGACGCAGTCTTATATATGAGGGACGCTCAAAGAGACGTTGGGCTGCTAGGTTCGAGAGCCAACGCCATGGCGATTTCTGCTAGGCGAGCCCTGTGGACCCGCCAATGGACGGGTGATGCCGACTCAAAGAATCATATGGAGGTTTTGCCATACAAAGGTTAAGTTTTATTTGGGGAAGGTCTCGCGGACCTGGTTGCCACAGCTACCGCGGGTAAATCTACCTTTTTGCCTTTTGTTCCCCCACAGCAAAAGAAAACGGCACAATATCAGATGCAGTCCTTTCGGTCGCATAAGTCCAGAAGAGGTTGGGGCTCATCTTTCCTCGCCAGAGGTAAGGGTAGAGGAAAGATAGCACCTGCTCCAGCTAGTTCCCAGGAGCAGAAGTCCTCCCTGGCTTCTACTAAATCCACCGCATGACGCTGGGTCTCCACTGAGGGAGTCCGCACCGGTGGGGGCACGTCTTCGACTCTTCAGCCAGGTCTGAGTTCTGTCAGACGTGGATCCTTGGGCGATGGATATTGTATCCCAAGGCTACAAACTGGAATTCGAAGAGGTGGCCCCTCGCTGATTTTTCAAGTCGGCCTTGCCAGCTTCTTCCCCAGAAAGGGAAGTAGTGTTAGCTGCAATTCAAAAGCTGTGTCAACAGTAAGTGATTGTCAAGGTTCCCCTAGTCCAACAGGGGAAAGGGTACTATTCGACCCTGTTCGTGGTCCCGAAGCCAGATGATTCGGTCAGACCCATTTTAAATCTAAAATCCCTAAACCTGTACTTGGAAAAAGTTCAAATTCAAGATGGAATCGCTCCGGGCTGTGATCTCCAGTCTGGACGGGGGGGATTTTATGGTGTCACTCGACATAAAGGATGCATACCTTTTATGTCCCCATATATCCTCCTCATCAGGCGTACCTGAGATTCCCTGTACATGACTGTCATTACCAGTTTCAGACGTTGCCGTTTGGGCTTTCCACGGCCCCGAGGATTTTCACCAAGGTGATGGCAGAGATGATGGTGCTCCTGCGCAGACAGGGAGTCACAATTATCCCATACTTGGACGATCTCCTGATAAAAGCAAGATTGAGAGATCAATTGCAGAAGAGCATGTCGCTCTCCCTGAGAGTGCTACAACAACACGGTTGGATTCTCAATCTGCCAAAGTCAAAATTGATTCCAACAACTCTACTATCATTCCTAGGCATGATACTGGACACGGAACAAAAGAGGGTTTTTCTCCCGATGGAAAAAGCCCAGGACCTCCAGAACATGATCAGAGACTTGCTAAAACCAAAAAGAGTGTCTGTTCATCAATGCACTCGAGTTCTGGGGAAAATGGTGACAGCCTACGAGGCCATCCTCCTCGGCAGGTTTCATGCAAGGTCGTTTCAGTGGGACCTCCTGGACAAGTGGTCCGGGTCCCATCTACTAATACATCAGAAGATAAGCCAGTCCCCCCGGCCAGGGTGTCTCTCCTGTGGTGGCTGCAAAGTGCTCTCCTTCTAGAGGGTCGCAGGTTCGGCATTCAAGACTGGATTCTGGTGACCACGGACGCGAGCCTCCGAGGATGGGGAGCAGTCACACAAGGAAGAAATTTTCAGGGGCTATTGTCAAGCCAGGAGGCTTGTCTACACCAACGTACTGGACTTGAGGGCCATATACAACGGCCTACGACAAGCGGCGAATCTTCTTCGCGACTTACCGGTTCTGATTCAATCTGACAACGTCACAGCCGTGGCTCATGTGTGGCAATGGTGGAAGCCACCAGGATTCTTCGCTGGGCGGAAAATCGCGTAAGCGCTCTGTCAGCGGTCTTCATTCCGGGAGTGGACAACTGGGAAGCAGACTTCCTCAGCAGACACGATCTCCATCCAGGAGAGTAGGGACTTCATCAAGACGTTTTTACAGAGATAACAAGTCTTTGGGGAATTCCTCACATAGACATGATGGCGTCACGCCTCAACAAGAAGCTTCGGAGGTATTGTGCCAGGTCAAGGGACCCTCAGGCAGTAGCGGTGGACGCCCTGGTGACACCTTGGGTGTTTCAGTCTGTCTGTGTTCCCCCCCCTCTTCCTCTCATCTCCAAAATATTGAGAATCATAAGACAAAAAAGTGAAAATAATCCTCATTGTTCCAGATTGGCCTTGAAGGGCCTGGTATTCAGATCTTCAGGAGATGCTCACAGAAGATCCATGGCCTCTTCCTCTCAGGGAGAACCTGTTACAACAGGGGCCCTGCGTGCTCTAAGACATACCGCGGTTACATTTGACGGCATGGCGGTTGAACACCGAATCCTAGCTGGGAAAGGTATTCCGGAGGAAGTCATCCCTACTCTGATAAAGGCTAGGAAGGAAGTGACGGCAAAACATTATCACCGTATCTGGAGGAAATATGTTTCTTGGTGTGAAGCCAAGAATGCTCCTACGGAAGATTTCCATCTGGGCCGTTTTCTCCACTTTCTACAGACAGGAGTGGATATGGGCCTAAAATTAGGCTCCATTAAGGTACAGATTTTGGCCCTGTCTATTTTCTTTCAGAAGGAATTGGCTTCTCTCCCAGAAGTCCAGACTTTTGTAAAGGGAGTGCTGCACATCCAGCCTCCTTTTGTGCCCCCAGTGGCACCTTAAGACCTTAACGTGGTGTTACGGTTCCTGAAGTCTCACTGGTTTGAACCTCTTCAAACGGTTGAATTGAAATTTCTCACTTGGAAGGTGGTCATGTTGTTGGCCTTGGCATCTGCAAGGCGGGTGTCCGAATTGGCGGCCTTGTCTCACAAGAGCCCCTATTTGACCTTCCATGTGGATAGAGCAGAGTTGAGGACTCATCCTCAATTTTTGCCTAAGGTGGTTTCTTCATTTCATATGAACCAACCTATTGTGGTGCCTGTGGCTACGGGTGACTTGGAGGATTCCAAGTCCCTGGATGTAGTCAGGGCCTTAAAAATCTATGTAGCCAGGACGGCTCGGGTTAGGAAAACAGAAGCACTGTTTGTCCTGTATGCAGCCAACAAAGTTGGCGCTCCTGCTTCGTAGCAGACTATTGCTCGCTGGATCTGTAACACGATTCAGCAGGCTCATTCTACGTCTGGATTGCCGTTAACAAATTCAGTGAAGGCCCATTCCACTAGGAAGGTGGCCTCTTCTTGGGCAGCTGCCCGAGGCCTCTCGGCTTTACAGCTTTGCCGAGCAGCTACCTGGTCGGGTTCAAACACTTTTGCAAAGTTCTATAAGTTTGATACCCTGGCTAATGAGGACCTTGCGTTTGCTCAGTCGGTGCTGCAGAGTCGTCCGCACTCTCCCGCCCGGTCTGGAGCTTTGGTATAAACCCCATGGTCCTTACGGAGTCCCCAGCATCCTCTAGGACGTAAGAGAAAATAAGATTTTAAACCTACCGGTAAATCTTTTTCTCCTAGTCCGGAAAGGATGCTAGGCGCCCGTCCCAGTGTGGACAAAATCTGCAAGGCTTGTATATAGTTGTTGCTTCCATAAGGGTTATGTTACAGTTGAGATCAGTCTTTAGCTGATACTGTTTTTTGTTCATACTGTTAACTGGTTGCGTATATTCCAGGTTATACGGTGTGGATGGTGTGGGCTGGTATGAATCTTGCCCTTAGATTAACAAAATCCTGTCCTCGTATTGTCCATCTCCTCTGGGCACAGTTTCTCTAACTGAGGTCTGGAGGAGGGGCATAGAGGGAGGAGCCAGTGCACACCCATTCTAAAGTTCTTTATAGTGCCCATATCTCTTACGGAGCCCGTCTATACCCCATGGTCCTTACGAAGTCCCCAGCATCCTCTACGGACTAGGAGAAAAAGATTTACCGGTAGGTTTAAAATCTTATTTTCTCAAACATCCATAAGGGATACTGTGGTCACTTAGTACAATAGGGGTATAGATGTGGGCCTAAGGAGCCGGTGCACTTTAAATTCTTCAAACAGGATATGCTGGCTCCTCCCTTCTATGCCCTCCCCCACAGCACAGTTTAGAAGATTGTGCCCTCTGGAGAGGACACACGCTCTGGAGCTCCAGAGGAGTTTTATTCAGTTTATTTTAAAACTTTTTTTTTTTTTTTCAGGTAGGCAGTTGGGCAACAGCCTACCTCCACCGAGGGACGTGTGTGTGTGTGTGTGGGGGGTGTCGAGGAAACGACACCGGCCTCTTGGACGTGCGGAGGCGGATCCTGTTGACAGGACAACGGTCCTGGGGGTCAGTGTACCGCATGCATTGCGCTCTCGCGCACACACCCGCAGCACGCCGCACTCCCCCAGCACAGAACCTGAAGATCAGAGAGTGATGAGTGTTGCCGGGGGTCCTGCTAGGGGAGTCTCCCCGGTTCTTGGTGCGGCGCGGTCGCGAGGCGGGCATACGGACTCCCTCTGCGGTGATCCCATAGCCCCCCCCCCTCCTCCCCTGTGCAGACTGACAGCGGCAGTGAAATTAGGTGTTAGGACCTCATTTTACACATTATAAGAGACATTGCCAGTATAAAAATGCCTGTAGCTCTGGTGCAATAGCAGGGTGCGGAGCTACCTCAGAGCGAGACCAGTGGCTTCCTGGCACCATTTCCTGCACTCTCAGCATTACAGCAGGACAGACAGCTCCTCCAGGGGATACTCCACAGCCAGACACTGGTACATGGGTGGTGTTAAGGGGGAGAGCCCGCTGTGGGAACCTTATTTTAGGCTCCTCACGCATGATACAACCAAATTGCCTATCTTTTAACTTTTAAATTGTTAGTTACATGCTGGGTTCTAGTCCCTTCTCTCTTGAGTCTCTCCACACATGCTAGACAGGCTTACTTTTACCTGTGTGTGTGTGTGTGTGTGTGTGTGTGTGTGTGTGATCCCAGTCAGCATGGTGAAAAAAGTTGTGTGTAATATTTGTCACACCAGGTTTTCTCCCTCCCCTGCAGATTCTCTCATGTGTGAGCAATGTAGTCAGCCTTCCCAAGACAGTGGGGCTACCGGGGGTGATTTACAGGAACCAGCTTGGTTAAGTTCTATTAAAACTTTGATGGCTGACATGTCCAATGAATTTACTACTGCCAGACAGGAAAGGCAGCAGTTACAACAGTCTGTGGCTGCTCTGTCTAAGGATAGGTCAGAAGGTAGATGTGTCCCCTCTCTCACCTCCACTACCCCGAAAAAGGGGTTTATCTGACATTCTCTCGGAATCTGAGGCGGAGGTGGAGGAGCTGGAATCTACTGCGGAGGTGGAAGATTCCTCTCCGACGCATGACGTAGAGTCTCTTGTACTTGCTATAAGGGATGTTCTGCATATTCCTGGTAATGAGGCGGATGTGCAGCAATCTTTTTTTTTTTTTTTTTTTTTTTTTTTCTGCACCGAAAAATAAAAAAAGTGCTGGTCACCTTTCCTGATTCAAAGGAATTGGATGATCTTTTCAGGGAGCCATGGGCTTCTCCTGACAAGAAATTGCAGGTGACAAAGATATTGGTTGCTGCTTTCCCATTTGCTTAAGAGAGGCGAAAGGTCTGGGAGTCTCCCCCTGCTGTAGATATTTCGGTATCACGCCTGTCAAAAAAGACAGTGCTACCAGTCCTGATGGCTACTGCCTTAAAGGAACCTGCGCTGCGGAAAATTGAAAATACCTTGATCTATTTTTTCTGGCAGCAGGAGCCTCCCAAAGGCCTGTTATTGCAGACTGTTGGGTGACTCACGCTATTGATACCTGGGCAGGTAATCTTCAGGAGGGCCTGACCGGAGATAAATCCCTGGCGGATATGGTGCTGCTGATTCAACATATCCAGGAATCTGCTTGTTTCCTCTGTGAAACAATAAAAAGCATAGGCATGATCAATGCTCGTACTTCTACCATGGCGGTTTCTGCATGCAGGGCGTTGTGGCTCCGCCAGTGGGTTGCGGATGCAGAGTCAAAGAGGAGTGTGTAGTTTTTACCTTTCACAGGAGATTGGCTCTGTGGAGGTGAGTTAGACACGTATTTCAAATGCTACTGCTAGTAAATCCACGTACCTCCCATTTGCAGCTCCACCGGCAAGATGCTCCTACACGGGACCTTCCCTGCAGTCCTTTCGGACCGCAGGATATAAGGGAAAAGCCAGAGGGGCCTCGAATGCGGGAAGCGGCTCCAGATGTAAGTCACAAAAGCCTGCCACCACAGGGTCTCAGTACCAGGGCGTCAGCTCCTGGGGGATCTCATGGTAGGAGCTCGTCTGAGGTTCTTCAGCCTCATTTGGAGAAGCTCCTGCCAGGATGCTAGGGTAAAAGACCTGGTTTCCCAAGGCTACAAGCTGGAGTTCGAAAGTTCTCCGCCTCACAGGTTTTCAGGTCAGGCTTATCGGCGTCCGAAGAGCTAGACCTTACATTACTGGAGGCCATTCAAAAATTGGTTCAGAATAAGGTCGTTGTTCCAGTGCCACTTCCGCAACGGGGCAGGGGATATTGGCAACGTCATGGTCTTATCAGCTGGTCTACCTGTTTCCTCAGATCCCATTACTTCCCAGGGTTCTAAAAAGAATCAGAAGGAAGGGTGTTCAGGCAATTTTAATTGCCCCTGATTGGCCTCGAAGAGTTTGATACGCAGATCTTCTGGCCATGGCGGTGGAAGACCCCTGGCCTCTGCCACTGCGGGATGTTCTTCTGCAACAAGGGCCGCTAGCCGCCATAAGTCCGGGTCGACTATGTTTAGTGGCATGGCAGTTGAGAGGAACATTCTAGCTGCTAAGGCTATTCTGTACAAGGTTATTGCAACCATGATTCAAGCCTGGAAGGCTGTCACGTCCAAGCATTTTCATCATATCTGGAAATGATATGTCTCCTGGTGTGAGGGCCTTGATATCCTACTGCAGATCTCCACCTGGGGCGCTTTTTGCTTTTCTTACAAGCGCTTGTGGACATGGGCCTACGGTTGGGCTTCATTAAGGTGCAGATCTCGGCCTTGTCCATTTACTTCCAGAAGAAATTGGCTGCTTTACCATTCTTTCAGGGTGTCCTTCACATCCAGCCTTCTTTTGTGCCACCCATGGCACCTTGGGATCTAAATGTGGTTTTGACTCTTCTACAGTCCTCTTGGTTTGAATCGTTGATGTCGGTAGATGTTACTGGCCTTGGCTTTGGCTAGGCGTGTTTCTGAACTTGGAGCTTTTGTCTTCCAAGAGTCCCTACTTGGTCTTTAATGAGGACAGAGCAGAGCTCAGGACTCGCCAGCAGTTCCTGCCGAAGGTGGTCTCTGCATTCCACCTGAATCAGCCTGCTTCCGCCACTTCCTCGAATCCTGAGTCCTTGGATGTGGTGCGACCCTTGAAGATCTACGTTCAGAGGACGGGTGTTGTCTGGAAATCGGATTCCCTCTTGTGCTGTATGATGCTCATAAGAAGGGTTGCCCTGCTTCAAAGCAGTCGATTGCTCGTTGGCTTAGGCTTACCATTCAGCAGGCATACTCTTCAGCGGCCTTGCGTGTTCCACGGTCTATCAAGGCCCACTTTACTAGGTTGGTGGGTTCTTCCTGGGCAGCGGTCTGGCGTGTCTCTGTCTTACAACTATGCTGGGCTGCTACCTGGTTGGGGACAAACTCGTTTGTCAGGTTCTACAGGTTTGATACCCTGGCTACAGAGGATGTCCAATTCGGACGTACGGTTCTGCAGGCGTCTCCGCACATTCCTGCCTGTTCTGGGAGCTTTGGGACGTCCCCTTCGTACTAAGTGACCCCAGTATCCCTTATGGATGATAGAGAAAAGAGGATTTTAATTGCCTACCAGTAAATCCTTTTCTCTGAGTCCATAAGGGATACTGGGCGCTCGCCTCTGTGCTTCGACTTTCTGCAAGTTTATTATTGTGTGAAGTTGTTTGAATCAGCTGTTGCTGTTTCTGCTTCCATGGCTGTTGCTGTTTGGTTGTTCTGCTGTGTGCTGGCTTGTTACTCTCACCACTCGTTCTCATGTCATGTTCCTCCTCTCAAGTAGGTCCATCTCCTTTGGGCACAGTTTTCCTAGACTGGGCTGTGGGGGAGGGCATAGAGGGGAGGAGCCAGCACACCCGGTTTGAAGGTTTTTTTTTTTTTTTATGTAAACTGTTTTTATTAATTAAGGCAGCAGACAGATCATTACAACAATACATTTCCAAAGGAAGGGACAATATCATCGCATATCAGAACAATACGTTTGAAGTACCCAAAGTATGGAAATAAGCTGTCTGCATAACTTACAACATCAGAACATATAATGGGGGAACATTTTAATAAAACAGCATTAGGAAAATAGGAAAGGAGAGAAAGAGAGGGAAAAAAAAAAAAAGGGGGGGGGGGAGAAGGGGAAAGTTAAGATAGTTAGAGTCAGGTGAGAGTGTCTGCGCAGAAAGGACGAGTTCTTTGGAAGATAAGGGGGGGAACTTTATCAATTAGGGATCTGAGACATCTTAGAAAGACACCGTACACGGAATATGAGGGGGGTTATGTAGCCATGTAGGACCGATACACATGAGAGTCTTTAAAGTCGTACCAAGGAAACCAGGTAGCTGTGAAGTTAACGGTTTTCCCAGATGAGAAGGAGATAAGGTCTTCCATGTCTAAAAAGTAATCGATCTTTGTAAACCATAATTTAATCGAGGGTGATGAGGTGGATCTCCAAAGAGTTGGAATAACCGCTTTTGCTGCGTTGCTAAGATGTCTCAATAGGGAGTGTTTATAGGAGTGCGCCCCAGCGGAGGTGTGATTGAGGAGCCAAAAACCCGGGTCTTTCGGGATCACATCCCCCACTATCAGTTCGGAACACTTGAATACCTCTGCCCAAAATGGAATTATAAGAGGGCAGTCCCACCGAATATGTACAAAGCTCCCTGGGGCATTTCTACATCTCCAGCACATATTCGAGAGGGAGGGAAACATTTTATTAAGAACAAGAGGTGTCCTATACCACCTATATATGAGTTTATAGAGGGTCTCTAATGTCGATAAGCATAAAGAGCTCGCTTGGGCGTTACGAAATACGGAATCCCATTTGATCTGTGTAGGTAGCCCTGGCAGTTCCTTCTCCCAGGAAGCCATGAAGGTAGGAAGTTGCGGAAAAAAGTCTTCCATGATAAGCGCATAAATTTGTGAGATGGTATGTGTGGGAGAGCTAGGGGAAACGCATAGTTTTTCGAAACCGGTGAGATCCCTAGTTATATCAGAAAGGTTCTTGGAAGATGTTATGAAATGATGAACCTGCAGGAACTTCCAAAACTCAGCACTATGTAAGTTCCAATGAGACTGAACATCTGAAAATGAGCGCACCCTACCCGAACTCACCAGCTGACCGACCCTGAAAATCCCAGCTTCTGCCCATGGAGCAAAAGCTGTCCCGTGGAGACCCGGAACAAATTCGGAGTTATAGAGAAAGGAGGTTAAAGGGGACCATTTGGAGGATATATGGCTCTGAGATCTCAGCATGGCCCATAATTTAAGCGTGGGGGAAACCGTGGGGTGGGTAACCTTTGGAAGGATAGGAAGCCAAGGTGCGATTTCAATATAATGTGGAAGGCATCCCTCCTCCAGAAGAACCCATTGTTTGCGATCTTTGGCACGCGACCATTCCAGAATCCTATTCAAATGTACTGCATGATAGTAGTTAGAAATATGTGGGAGTTGTTGCCCCCCTTGATGCTTTCTCCTAAATAAGATGTCGTGTTTAAACCTGGGTGTTTTGCATCCCCAAACAAATGCACGAATAAGATTCTGGACGTCTCGCAACCAAAGTAGGGGGATGTGTATTGGAAGGGTCTGTAGAAAGAATAATATCCTAGGGAGGGCGTTCATTTTGACAACGTTGATCCTGCCGAACCATGATAATCTTAATTTCTTCCATTTCTGGAAGTCTAGGCGAAGCTTTGCCAACAAGGGGCTAAAATTCAGGGAGAATAATTTGGATAAATCGTTGGACAGTAGCACCCCCAAATATTTTAATTTGTGATCGTGCCAAGTAAAAGGGAAGGCATGTTTCAGACCCTCTACTACATCAGGAGGGGTAGTTAAGTTCATGGCAATAGATTTGGAATAATTTATTTTGAAGTTAGGGAGGGCTCCAAACTTCTCAAATTCTACCATCAGGTTTGGCAAAGAGGTGACCGGTTTTGAAATTATAGCGAGTAAATCGTCGGCATATAAAGCTAATTTGTATGCAGTCCCCTTTACCAGCAAACCCGAGATATTCGGATTGGCCCTAATGCTTCGAGCTAATGTTTCCATGCAAAGGACAAAAAGCAATGGGGATAGTGGGCAGCCTTGTCGTGTGCCATTAGAAATGGAAAAGGAATCAGAAAGGGAGCCATTAATCCTAATTTTGGCGGACGGGGAAGTATAAAGAGATAGGATTCTATGAAGACAGGTATTACCGAGCCCTAGATGCTTCAGTATGCCAGACAAAAAGTCCCAATCTACCCTATCAAACGCTTTTTCAGCATCGGTCGACAGTATGATTGATGGGGACGAAAGCTGGCCAGCATAGTGAATCATGTTGAGCACTTTAGAGGTGTTATCTCTGGCCTCTCGGCCTAAAACAAATCCAGCCTGATCTCCATGTATCAAAGCAGGTAATAATAGTTTAAGACGATTTGCAATCAGCTTGGCAAAAAGTTTTATGTCTATATTCAATAGTGAAATTGGCCGATAACTGGAGCAAAGACTGGGGTCTTTACCCTCCTTAGGTAAAACAGCAATATGGGCTTCGAGAGATTGCGGGGAGAAGGGCGAGTGTTCTGATATAGTATTAAAGGCTCTCGTGAGTAGAGGAACCAATTTCTCCTTGAAATTTTTATAATAAGCAATGGTATACCCATCAGGACCAGGACTCTTGCCGTTGGGAGAAGATTCAATGACTTTCCTAACCTCCTCAGTAGAGAGAGGGGCATCTAGATCTTCTACTTCTTTCGTGGATAGCGTGGGGAAGTCTAAGGCCCGTAAGTAGTCAGCTATGGCTGTTTGATGGGACAACTTATCTGCTCTACCTGTCGGACCGGAAAGGTTATACAGAGTGGAGTAATATGTCCTAAAGGCCCTAGCGATGTGGGGTGTCTCATGTTGGGGCTGACCGTGACTATTTTTAATTGTATGAATAAAAGTAAGAGCACGTTGCTCTCTAAGGGCTTTAGCCAGTAATTTCCCGGGTTTGTTACCCCATTGATAGTATCTGCTACGGCATTTCCGATAAGAAAATTTAACTCTGTCAGAGAGTAGCTTATTCAGACCGGCCCTAGCAGCTTCAAGATCAGCATAATGTTGTGGGGTTTGGAATTTTTTGTGTAAAAGCTCGAGAGATTGTATCTTAGACAATAATTCACCCCGGAGTTTCTCCCTCTGCCTTTTGCGGAAAGATCCTATCTGGACACAAACCCCTCTAATGACACATTTATGTGCTTCCCAGACCGAGACTTTAGAAATGTCGTCTAGGTCATTGGTACAGATATAGGAATCTAAGGCGTTGTCGATTCGAGACCGACAGTCCGCGTCCTGTAAAAAAGTGTCATTAAAACGCCAGGACCATTGGCGATGTGTACTGGGAGGAAGGCGTAATGTGAGGTTAACTGGGGCATGATCTGACCACACAATTTGTCCTATAGAAGCATCAGAAAGGAGATGTAGGTGTCGGTGACTCAGAAACAGGTAATCAATTCTAGAATATGTCTGATGTGGATGTGAGAAAAAGGAATAATCTGTCTCGGCAGGATGTGTCAGTCTCCATGTGTCAATAAGCTGGTGGTCGAGCAGGGCGCGTCTCACCCCCCTATGCTCCCTCTCCGGCCTGCAAGAATTCTTTTTAGAATTGTCCTGGAGGGGATCTAAGGTCCAATTTAAGTCGCCTCCCATCACCACCACCCCCTCCAAAAGAGGCTCAGCAGTATCCAAAACAGAGGACAAAAAGGAAGGTTGTTTAGCATTGGGAGCATATATGTTCAAAAAGGAAAAGCGTTGGCCGTATATGTCGCATTTCACCAGCAACCCTCTACCTTCAGCTATTCTATGGGAGGTAACATTAAGGATAGGCAGGTGGCGAGCCAATAATACAGCCACTCCTAATGTCTTACCGGCTGAATTATTAGACAGGAAAACATGAGGATAGTAGTGACATTTTAGGGATGGCACATGTCCCATCTTAAAATGCGTTTCCTGAATAAAAGCAACGTCAACTCTCTCATCTCTAAGCCATTTGAGGAGTTTAGACCTTTTCTCAGGAACATTCAGCCCTTTAACATTAAGGGTAGTGACATGTAGATCATTCACCCCCATCATTACGGCAGACCTAAGAGCTTCACAATAGTCATCCCCACGACAGACACTGGAGAGGGGAAAGGAAGAGCAGCAAGGGAAGGAAATAGAAAGAGAGGGAAAGCAGAGAAAGGAGGAAAAGAAGATGCAGCGTGGAAAACCACGTCGCGAAGTATCATAATATTAAACAGAGATGACAATACTAGAAAAAGGACAGCTGCAAAAAGGACAGGAGCGGAATCCTGCCGACTCCCAGTCCAAAGAAACAGGGGATGCAGCATAATGGGGTCCTACGGGGGGCCTAGGACAGCGACCATCCACAAAATAGAAGCTAAACAAATATAAAGTATTACCGAGGAGTGCACACAGGCACAGGTGAAACATATAGAGAAAAAAAAAAAATAAAAAAAAATAAAAAAAATATATATATATATATATATATATATATATATATCTATCGATAGCAATGAGAGCGGCACTGGGAGACGTGGTATACAAGTTGAATGAAGAAAGTGCTTTTATTAAATCAACGTTTCGGGGACGCAGCCCCTTCGTCAGGATACAGTGTACAACAATATTCAGTGTTTAAATACCTGTGCAAGTAGAGGTTACTCACCGCCTCCAGCCGTCACGCCGCCCAGATCCCGGAACCAACGTCACTCCCCTCACAGGAAGTGACGCGTCACCGGTCCGTCTAGCCGGCGTTCTCGGGCTGTGGGAAATAGGTAACCATGACAACGTCAACAACACTCGTGAAATTAAAAAACAAAACCGAACGTAAAGTGCAGTGAAAAAAATTGTTCAAAACTCGTTGCCATTGTTACTTACTTGTGCAATCAATTATACAACAATATAATAATAATGTTCATGGATAATACAGCCCATTACAGTAATTTAAAAACGATGAACTGCCCATTCAAATATATGGTAAAAGTGCTATAAATAAAAAATAATGCTTTTTAAATAAACACTTATAAGTTAAATATTAGAGGACCACGGCTAACTTTCGTGTGGACAGGTTCAAGCAACCTCTGTCCCCACTTCTTACTATTACAAAGTACTTAGATTTAATCTAGTTGGTACATCACAGTGATAAATTTACAAGAAGCATTTCAAGCTTAACATCTCATTCAGTCCCTTCGGATATACTGTGTTGAGCGTGGAAATCCACTTTGCCTCAACCTGCAATAATTTCTTAGATCGATCACCACCGCGTAACGATGGTGGGACATGATCGATAATCTTATAACGCAGGGTGGCCATACCGTGTTTAGCTGCCACAAAGTGGCGGGCCACCGGTTGGTCGCTAGTCCCCGCCTTATAGGCCTCCCGTATGGCATACCGATGCTGTGCCATCCTAGTTTTGAATGCACATTCGGTTTTGCCGATATATGTCAAACCACAGGGACACGTCAACATATAAATGACGAATTTAGAATCACAAGATAGTGGGTACATAATGCTATATTTCCTACCTGTATGGGGATGCTGAAAAAACTCCCCTGGTGTCAAGTAACTACAGGTGGTGCACCCACTACATTTGAAACAGCCATTTTTACGTTTCAAGAAGTTTTTAACTGGGATATCTTTACCAAATTTAGATATGTCTGTCTTTACGACATAATCCCTAATACTCCTACCCTTGGAATAACTATTAAGGAGTCTGGATTGATGTACTAGATTAAATCTAAGTACTTTGTAATAGTAAGAAGTGGGGACAGAGGTTGCTTGAACCTGTCCACACGAAAGTTAGCCGTGGTCCTCTAATATTTAACTTATAAGTGTTTATTTAAAAAGCATTATTTTTTTATTTATATCACTTTTACCATATATTTGAATGGGCAGTTCATCGTTTTTAAATTACTGTAATGGGCTGTATTATCCATGAACATTATTATTATATTGTTGTATAATTGATTGCACAAGTAAGTAACAATGGCAACGAGTTTTGAACAATTTCTTTCACTGCACTTTACGTTCTGTTTTGTTTTTTAATTTCACGAGTGTTGTTGACGTTGTCATGGTTACCTATTTCCCACAGCCCGAGAACGCCGGCTAGACGGACCGGTGACGCGTCACTTCCTGTGAGGGGAGTGACGTTGGTTCCGGGATCTGGGCGGCGTGACGGCTGGAGGCGGTGAGTAACCTCTACTTGCACAGGTATTTAAACACTGAATATTGTTGTACACTGTATCCTGACGAAGGGGCTGCGTCCCCGAAACGTTGATTTAATAAAAGCACTTTCTTCATTCAACTTGTATACCACGTCTCCCAGTGCCGCTCTCATTGCTATCGATATATGGGGAATTCTTCCAGGAGGTGAAGGCACGGGGGCAAGTTTCCAATAACGCTGGGGAGCGTAAGGAGTGCCGGGCCATACCGCACTATATATATATATATATATATATATATATATATATATATATATATATATATATATATATATATATATATATATATATATATATATATATATATAGCAAGTAGTAAGGGCGGCACTCAATCCAGGCTTTTTTACTTGATAAAGGTAAACTTTATTAGGCCAACATGTTTCGGGGAGTGCACCCCGTCCTCAGGGCCAGACTGTCTGGCCCTGAGGACGGGGTGCACTCCCCGAAACATGTTGGCCTAATAAAGTTTACCTTTATCAAGTAAAAAAGCCTGGATTGAGTGCCGCCCTTACTACTTGCTGTGTAAACCAAGGACTTTCTGTCTCTGGCTGGGAGGGCACCGCAGCAGCTGTAAGCATTGGGAGTGGAGTGCCGGACGAATTCTCTTTGCTATATATATATATATATATATATATATGTATGTATGTATGTATGTATGTATGTATGTATGTATGTATGTATGTGTATATATATATATATATATATATATATATATATATATATATATATACAAGAAATATGTAAACATATATGTATATATACGTATAATCATTAAAATATCTAACCAGGCTTCATTAAAGCTGAGCAATTATGTATGAGTATCGTCGCAGTTATAATGAATGTAGCTTGAACAAAAACAAAATAACATATCGACGATACCCCATCACTCATCTATGAAACCATTACAATTTTACAACGTTACAAAAACCGATCTCATGTGTGGACAACACATAGCACTATTTAAGAAAAAGAACCTAGTGTATGACATGAGTAACAGGAGAATTCACGTCCACATGGGACGAAACCTCCCTTTCAGGGAGGCTCAGAAGAACGTGAACTAGAAGTAGCTCCCCTCGTCCGTGGGGAACGCACTTGTTGCCACGCGTCGTCTGGAGAGAGCACAACAGGTAGGTCCGGTAGGTGGTGAAAAGCTTCCCAGTCCGGCAGCGGTACCGGAGGTATTCCTAAGGTCGTGAAGAAGGTCTGTAAGTCCGAAGGTCTAGAGAGACTTGCGACCTTGCCACCATGAGAGACCTGAAGGGAAAAAGGGAAGCCCCATCTATATTTCAGACCAAGTTTCCTGAGAGAATCAGTAAGAGGCTTCAATGCTCGACGCTGTTGCAGGGTCGACCAGGCGAGATCAGGAAATATCTGAATCTTGTCTCCTTGAAAGTCAATACTGTCCAGCTGACGGGCCGACCTCATTATTTCCTCTTTTTGGACATAATAGTGGAGCCTGGAAATCACATCGCGTGGCCTGTCAGATGGCAAGCCGCGAGGACGGAGGGCTCGGTGAGCTCTATCAAATATAATGTCCTTGTTCGGGTCCAGGTCAATAAGTTCTCCAAATATTGTATTTAAAGCAGTTGTCAGGTCAGCCTGTTGAACGCTCTCAGGTAGGCCCCTGACTCTGATATTATTTCGCCGGCCGCGATTATCCATATCCTCAATACGAGATTTTAGAAAAGAGATATCGTCCCTTTGATGAGATAACACCTCCCGAAATTTAGTCAGAGAATCCAAGCTAGACGACTCATGGCGTTCCAGAACATCAACACGTTCCGCAATTTGAGACATGTCTTGTCGAAGCGCTGTTACTTCCTGAGTGATGGTGGAAAGCAAGCGAGTCTCCAAGGCCGAAAAATCTTGCTTCGTGGGAAGTGATTTTACATGAGATAAGATCTCGGTTATCTCCGCAGACAGAGAGGGGGCCTGTGGAGGCTGCGGAGTCCCAGGGGGACGTCATGACGTCTACCAGACCGTGCAGATTCGGGGAGGCCGGGACAGTAGAAGAAGCAGCGGAGATTGAGGTTGGAGTAGTTAAGAACTGACGTAGATCCGACGAATGTCGGTTCGCAGGGGATGAGATCGCGTCCGGCTTGGTCTTGGCCTTTTTTTTCTTTATCCCTCTCACCATGAGATCGGTCTTCAAATAAAGCAATGTAGTATTACACTTTCACATATCCTCGGCAGTATAAAAGCATGTGGACCGTCGCCGTGCAAAAGCCCCCACGTGGCCTTAGGGCAACATCAGGCAGGCAGATACATAGCTAGGGAGCCATACGGCAACTCACAGTGACAGGACATCTGACTTGATCCAATTGAGGTGTAATGACAGGACACTATGCGTCAGAAAATATGCGGCCGTGACGTCGCTCCACGGGCTACGTGGCCTTCCCCGGCCAGAAAGGTTATGTTATATACGAATGGCGGAAGTGGGTGATAAGCTGTGTTGAAAGCAGGGAACCAGCTGATACAAAGAAATGGGGGGCACTTTTGCGGGCGGCAGAGAGGTCGCCACCGCCAATGTAGTGCACAGCCTTACAGTAACCTCTCCCCCCTCCCCGCCGGGGCACCGTGGATCACAGACACGGGGACCGTTTCAATTTAGAAGACTGTAGTATCTGTGAGTAATGAGCGCGGTGGCTCACTTAGCAGCCAGGGCGAGAGCACATTGAGGATGGTGGTACCCAGTAACCCCTGCGGCCAGCAGTGTGTGAAAAAACGAAGTGTCACCTCCCTTCAGTGTAGCATCAAACAGAGTGGGCAAGCAGCCCTTAAACAAAATGGCGCCACTGGCCTCTAGTACAAGGCCTCCGTGGCTGGGATACCTGGAGCCCACCGAGAGCGGGTTGAAGCGTTGGTGGAAGTGGTGTGGGTCCTCCAAACAAGGCTCAGCTCGCGCTTATGAGCGGCGTCCCGATCACAGGCGCGCCGCGGTCACTTCCGCGCCGTTCAGCGGGTCCCCGCTCCGGGCAGCGCGGGTGAAGGGGAGCTCTCCGGCCGTGCTCGTCAGGTGAGGAGAGAGATGTAGAAGCGGAGGAGGGAGGGAGATTGTCCAGCGTCCGCGGAGTACGAGCGCTCCACTTCCGGTCCGGGTCCCAGGTGAAATTGAGCCTCCTGCTTCAGTCGGGCAGGCAGGCCACAACCCGCACGGCTGCAGGAGGCATCCGCCGGCTCCGCAGCCCACTCTACCCGATACAGGCAAGGTATAGGGGACTAAATGTAAACGTCCCGTGAAGGTAGTAGTGGCAAACGAGCGTTTTATAAGTGTCTCAGGCAGGAGCTCCAGCACTGCACAACTGCCTGTGTCTGCCACCAAGCCACGCCCCCGGTTTGAAGTTTTAAAGTGCACCGACTCCTTTTGGACCCCATCTATACCCCTGTTGTACTAATTGTCCACAGTATCCCTTATGGACTCTGAGAAAAGGATACTCATGCTTGTACAGAACTTGCTTGTACACAACTGGTATATTCAAACTGACTGACTTACTAAGTAAGTCACCTTTGATTAAACATGGATAGCATTAAAACCTGGACTGTTAGGATGCTTTGGAGGTTGAGTGTTGGAACCACTGTGGTACACTATAGGAAGTGTTTGTGGGTGCGTATGTATGTATGCATGTATGTGTGTGTGTGTATGTATGTATGTATGTATGTGTGTGTGTATATACAGGTTGAGTATCCCTTATCCAAAATGCTTGGGACCAGAGGTATTTTGGATATCGGATTTTTCTGTATTTTGGAATAATTGCATACCATAATGAGATATCATGGCGATGGGACCTAAGTCTAAGAACAGAATACATTTATGTTTTATATACACCTTATACACACAGCCTGAAGGTCATTTTAGCCAATATTTTTTATAACTTTGTGCATTAAACAAAGTGTGTGTACATTCACACAATTCATTTGTTTCATATACACCTTATACACACACAGCCTGAAGGTAATGTAATACAATATTTTTAATAACTTTGTGTATTAAACAAAGCTTGTGTACATTGAGCCATCAAAAAACAAAGGTTTCACTAGCTCACTCTCACTCAAAAAAGTCCGTATTTCGGAATATCCCGTATTTCGGAATATCAACCTGTGTATATGTGTGTGTATATATATATATATATATGTGTGTGTGTGTGTGTGTGTATGTATGTATGTATGTGTGTGTGTGTGTATATATATATATATATATATATATATATATGTATATATGTGTGTGTGTGTATATATATATATATATATATATATATATATATATATATATATATATATGTATATATATATATATATATATAATATATGTATATATATATAATATATATATTATATATTTCCTGGAAGGATGTCTTTCTAACAGTAACCTGCACATATCCTAAGTTGATAGTACTGTATGTATATTAATGAATATGTTAGACCTAGTTATGCAGTGGTGGTGAATATGAGGAATGCATTTGAACCAAAGTAACTTTATCAGTTACACATTTGACATTTAATGAATTGCTTCCATAGTGTCACTTTAGAGAGTGATTGTTAGTACAGTACAGTCCTCTGTACTATTCTCCTTCTCAGAGGAGATGTATCACCCCAGTAATTCGGAGGAAATGCACTCCTAATCTATCCAATGTAAATTCTGCTCCGGGGAAAAACATAATTGTCTGATGTTTCTGCCTTTTTCATGTAGGCTCTAGTGAGGACCAGACAGTACCAATGTTGGTAACCGGACTTAAAGGACTTAAGGTTGTTGATGTTTCCTGTGGAAGTGGTGATGCTCAGACCCTAGCAGTGACAGAGAATGGTTAGTTGATTCATTGCGTAATTGTAGCAATTTATAAGTGAAATCAGTGTTTGAAATTGTCTTTTTCTACCCTAAACTGAATTTTTGCTTTGTATAAACATTGTTGGGAATATATATTTTAATATCACAAGCTGTATATGCGAAGACATTCATTCTTAAACACCAGAAAGTTCTCTGACTGGAGAGGTTATGCAGATCTTCTGGACCAGAGATGTGGGCCATAATGCTTACCCTAAAAATCTCTCTCCATGTACTGTACATGCATAATTAGCTGCACTTAAGCTCCGTTAGATGATGAATTCTGAATTCATGTTATGCAGCAAACCTTTCTTTGTGTACAAGACATGCAGCTTTAACATAATTACGTTGGTTTGTAGAATTCATATGGGAGCCTTATTGTTTGGATACTGCCCATTAATGAAAAAAAAACAACAATTAGCCCCAATGCAATTTAGCCCTTTAAAAATGTCCGGATATAGCTGTTGATATCGGGGTATCCAATTAGAGGCCGTCTTTAACGTCCGTAATTGGACCCATGATCGCACAAAAACACACAGGTTTAGGGTCCCAAATCCCATGTGTTATCGTGGCTTCGTGGCTCTGGCGGCTGCTTATTGTTGATTATGGGCATAATTCAGATCTGACCGCAGCAGCAAATTTGTTAGCTAATGGGCAAACAAACCATTATATCTGCAGGGGGGGGGGGCAGATATAACATGTGCAGAGAGAGAGAGATTTGGGTGGGGTGTGTTCAAACTGAAATCTAAATTGCAGTGTAAAAATAAAGCAGCCAGTATTTACCCTGCACAGAAACAATATAACCCACCCAAATCTAACTCTCTGCAAATGTTATATCTGCCTCCCCCCTGCAGTGCACATGGTTTTTCCCAACTGCTAAAAAATTTCCTGCTGCGATCAACTTGGAATTACCCCCATGGTTTTGCCCATTAGCTAACAAATTTGTAGCTGTAATGAGATCTGAATTAGGCCCTATGTTTCGTGAGCCTGAGTGGGAAAAGGATGTCTGCACCGGGGCTAATAGGAAAGCCCCTGTCGATCCTATTAGCAGTGGTAAAGTACAGCTGCTGATAGGATATCCCACTAAATGTGCCCTGCAATGTTCCTTAAGGGGGGTACTCACGGAGCGATATTCTAAGCAATCTGACTGATTGCTTAGAATTTGAGCATTATCGCACCGTGTGTACCCCCTACAGCGATAGCGATGCACAGCCCCGCTATCGCTGGTGCTAGATTGGCCTGCATGCTGGCCAATCTAGCAGGTCGCTCACTTCACCCGCTGGGTGAATTGAGCGGCCCCCCCGTCTCCCCCCGCACGCTCAGCACAGATCGCACTGTGCTGAGCGGGGGGAGAGATGTGTGCTGAGCGGTTCGCTCAGCACACATCTCTCCTGCATCGGCCCATCTATATGGGCCTTTATTGTGACCATGTGTAGACTGAAGATAAGATTGCAAATCATGGCATTTCTGATAAGAGGTAAATCTGCTGTGTGTAGATAATATATACAGCCCAAAAATACGAATGGGATTGGTATGTTTAGTTTATACTTAATATTGCTCGTGATATATTTTCATCAATATTCTTTTAAAGATGAAACTGTTGGCAGATCTCTAGGGTTAATGGTCCCGTTACCCGCTGACAGGACACTGAACTCCTGAGGGTCCTATTCGCAAGCCCCACCACGGCGAGCGTACAGCCCCGCAGCACGCCGCCACCCCTAACAGAGCCAGAAGACTGAAGAGTGGTGGTTAGGTTGCCGGCGGTAATGGCGGCATCAGGGTAGGAGCGCAGCGCTGCATGCACGCTGCGCTCCATGCTTCAGGGGCACTGTGTGACTGCTGTGAGGGGCGGCTGGAGCCAATATTATTACCCACTACTGGCACATATTACAGGGGTTTTAACCCACTGTAACCCTTATTCTGTCACCTCAGTCAGTATAAAAAGCGAGAAGGCCGCGCGCCATTAAGGGGACGGGGCCATCGCTGTGAGCAGATCCAGCAGCTCACCAGCGCCATTTTCCCTTCTGCAGCTTACAACAGGCAGCCTGACAGGAAAGTGCAGCCATTTCTGTGGTCTACATTCTGGGGGTGTTGAATTGGGAAGCAGACTTCCTCAGCTGACAGGATGTACATTCAGGCGAGTGGTCTCTCCATTCCAAGGTATTCCGGATGCTGGTCGCTCACTGGGGCCAACCTCAGATCGATCTATTCGCTTTCTGGCACAACCACACCCTTCCCCTTTACGGAGCACGGAAAAGGGACCCGGGCGCATATCTCATAGACTCCCTGGCGGTGCCTTTACCCTTTCAAATGGTGTATCTCTTCCCGCCTGTGGCTCTTCTCCAGAGGGTTCTTCGCAAGCTCAAATTAGAAGCGGTACCAGCGATTCTGATCGCTCCCTACTGGTCGAACCGGGTTTGTTATGCGGATCTACTCACTCTCTCTGTAGCTCCACCATGGCACCTACCTGAATGACCAGACTTAGTGTCTCAGGGCCCTTGCTGCATCCCGATCTTCAACGTCTGAATTTGACGGGTTGTTTATTGAACGGTCGGTCTTGAGAGCTAGGGGTTTCTCTTCTGAGGTTGTGAATACTATGATCTCTGCTAGGAAACCATCCATAACGCGGATTTACCATCGCGCGTGGCGCGTCTATTTTCTCTATCGTCCTAGTGGATGCTGGGGTTCCTGAAAGGACCATGGGGAATAGCGGCTCCGCAGGAGACAGGGCACAAAAAGTAAAGCTTTAGGATCAGGTGGTGTGCACTGGCTCCTCCCCCTATGACCCTCCTCCAAGCCAGTTAGATTTTGTGCCCGGCCGAGAAGGGTGCAATCTAGGTGGCTCTCCTAAAGAGCTGCTTAGGAAAGTTTAGCTTAGGTTTTTTATTTTACAGTGAGTCCTGCTGGCAACAGGATCACTGCAACGAGGGACTTAGGGGAGAAGAAGTGAACTCACCTGCGTGCAGGATGGATTGGCTTCTTGGCTACTGGACATCAGCTCCAGAGGGACGATCACAGGTACAGCCTGGATGGTCACCGGAGCCTTGCCGCCGGCCCCCTTGCAGATGCTGAAGTGAGAAGAGGTCCAGAATCGGCGGCAGAAGACTCCTCAGTCTCATAAAGGTAGCGCACAGCACTGCAGCTGTGCGCCATTTTCCTCTCAGCACACTTCACACGGCAGTCACTGAGGGTGCAGGGCGCTGGGAGGGGGGCGCCCTGGGAGGCAAATGAATACCTATTTTGGCTAAAAATACCTCACATATAGCCTCCGGAGGCTATATGGAGATATTTAACCCCTGCCAGAATCCGTTAAGAGCGGGAGACGAGGCCGCCGAAAAAGGGGCGGGGCCTATCTCCTCAGCACACAGCGCCATTTTCCATCACAGAAAGGCTGGAGGGAAGGCTCCCAGGCTCTCCCCTGCACTGCACTACAGAAACAGGGTTAAAACAGAGAGGGGGGGCACTAATTTGGCGATATGCTTATATATATATTAAGATGCTATAAGGGAAAACACTTATATAAGGTTGTCCCTATATAATTATAGCGTTTTTGGTGTGTGCTGGCAAACTCTCCCTCTGTCTCTCCAAAGGGCTAGTGGGTCCTGTCCTCTATCAGAGCATTCCCTGTGTGTGTGCTGTGTGTCGGTACGTGTGTGTCGACAGGTAGGAGGACGATGTTGGTGAGGAGGCGGAGCAATTGCCTGTAATGGTGATGTCACTCTCTAGGGAGTCGACACCGGAATGGATGGCTTATTTAGGAAATTACGTGATAATGTCAACACGCTGCAAGGTCGGTTGACGACATGAGACGGCCGACAAACAATTAGTACGGTCCAGACGTCTCAAAAACACCGTCAAGGGTTTTAAAACGCCCGTTTACTTTAGTCGGTCGACACAGACACAGACAGGGACACTGAATCCAGTGTCGACGGTGAATAAACAAACGTATTCCTTATTAGGGCCACACGTTAAAGGCAATGAAGGAGGTGTTACGTATTTCTGATACTACAAGTACCACAAAAGAGGGTATTATGTGGGATGTGAAAAAACTACCATAGTTTTTCCTGAATCAGATAAATTAAATAAAGTGTGTGATGATGCGTGGGTTCCCCCCGATAGAAAATTATGGGCGGTATACCCTTTCCCGCCAGAAGTTAGGGCGCGTTGGGAAACACCCCTTAAGGTGGATAAGGCGCTCACACGCTTATCAAAACAAGTGGCGGTACCGTCTATAGATAGGGCCGTCCTCAAGGACCAGCTGACAAGGCTGGAAAATATAATAAAAAGTATATACACACATACTGGTGTTATACTGCGGCCAGCGATCGCCTCAGCCTGGATGTGCAGAGCTAGGGTGGCTTGGTCGGATTCCCTGACTAAAAATATTGATACCCTTGACAGGGACAGTATTTTATTGACTATAGAGCATTTCTATATATGCGAGATGCACAGAGGGATATTTGCACTCTGGCATCATGAATAAACGCGATGTCCATAACTGCCAGAAGATGTTATGGACACGACAGTGGTCAGGTGATGCAGATTCCAAACGGCACAGTATGGCCGTATAAAGGAAGAGGACTTGTTTGGGGTCGGTCCATCGGACCTGGTGGTCACGGCAACTGCTGGAAAATCCACCGTTTTTTACCCTAAGTCACATCTCTGCAGAAAAAGACACCGTCTTTTCAGCCTCAGTCCTCTCGTCCCTATAAGATCATATCTGCCCAGGGATAGAGGAAAGGGAAGAAGACTGCAACAGGCAGCCTATTCCCAGGAACAGAAGCGTTCCACCGCGTCTGACAAGTTCTCAGCATGGCGCTGAGACCGTACAGGACCCCTGGATCCTACAAGTAGTATCCCGGGGGTACAGATGGGAATGTCGAGACGTTTCCCCTTCGCAGGCTCCTGAAGTCTGCTTTACCAAGTCTCCCTCCGACAAGGAGGTAGTATGGGAAAAAATTCACAAGCTGTGTTCCCAGCAGGTGACAATTAAATTACCCCTCCTACTACAGAAAAGGGGTATTATTCCACACTATATTGTGGTACTGAAGCCAGAAGGCTAGGTGAGACTTATTCTAAAAAAATTTTTTTTGAACACTTACAAAGGTTCAAATTAAGATGAAGTCACTCAGAGCAGTGATAACGAACCAGGAAGAAGGGGACTATATAGTGTCCCGGGACATCAGGGATGCTTACCTCTATGTCCCAAATTTGCCCTTCTCACTAAGGGTACCTCAGGTTCGTGGTGCAGAACTGTCACTATCAGTTTCAGACGCTGCCGTTTGGATTGTCCACGGCACCCCGGGGTCTTTACCAAGGTAATGGCCGAATTGATGATTCTTCTTCGAAGAAAAGGCGTCTTAATTATCCCTTACTTGGACGATCTCCTGATAGGGGCATAGTCCAGGGAACAGTTGGAGGTCGGAGTAGCACTATCTCGGATACTGCTACAATCAGCACGGGTGGATTCTAAATATTCCAAAATCGCAGCTGATCCCGACGACACGTCTGCTGTGCCTAGGGATGATTCTGGACACAGTCCAGAAAAAGGTGTTTCTCCCGGAAGAGAAAGCCAGGGAGTTATCCGAGCAAGTCAGGAACCTCCTAAAAACAGTGCATCATTGCACAAGGGTCCTGGTAAAAATGGTGGCTTCCTACGAAGCAATTCCATTCGGCAGATTTCACGTAAGAACTTTTCAGTGGGATCTGCTGGACAAATGGTCCGGATCGCATCTTCAGATGCATCAGCGGATAACCCAATATCCAAGGACAAGGGTGTCTCTCCTGTGGTGGTTATAGAGTGCTCATCTTCTAGAGGGCCGCAGATTCGGCATTCAGGATTGGATGCTGGTAACCACGGAGCCCAGCCTGAGAGGCTGGGGAGCAGTCACACAAGGGAAAAATTTCCAGGGAGTGTGATCAAGTATGGAGACTTTTCTCCACATAAATATACTGGAGCTAAGGGTAAATTTATAATGCTCTAAGCTTAGCAAGACCTCTGCTTCAAGGTCAGCCGGTATTGATCCAGTGGGAAAAACATCACGGCAGTCGCCCACGTAAACAGACAGGGCGACACAAGAAGCAGGAGGGCAATGGCAGAAACTGCAAGGACTTTTCGCTGGGCGGAAAATCATGTGATAACACTGTCAGCAGTTTTTCATCCCGGGAATGGAAACTGGGAAGCAGACTTCCTCAGCACGACCTCCACCCGGGAGAGTGGAAACTTCATTGAGAAGTTTTTTCCACATGATTGTAAACCGTTGGGAAATACCAAAGGTGGACATGATGGCGTCCCGTCTGAACAAAAAACGGGACAGGTATTGCGCCAGGTCAAGGGACCCTCAGGCAATAGATGTGGACGTTCTGGTAACACCGTGGGTGTACCAGTCGGTGTATGTGTTCCCTCCTCTGCTTCTCATACATAAGGTGCTGAGAATTATAAGACGTAGAGGAGTAAGAACTATACTCATGGCTCCGGATTGGCCAAGAAGGACTTGGTACCCGGAACTTCAAGAGATGCTTACAGAGGTCTTATGGCCTCTGCCGCTAAGAAGGGACTTGCTTCAGCAAGTACCATGTCTGTTCCAAGACTTACCGCAGCTGCGTTTGTCTGCATGGCGATGGAAAGCCGGATCCTAAGGGAAAAAAGGCATTCCGGAAGAGGTCATTCCTACCCTGGTCAAAGCCAGAAAGGAGGTGACCGCACAACATTATCACCACGTGTGGCGAAAATTTGTTGCGTGGTGTGAGGCCAGGAAGGCCCCACAAAGAAATTTCAACTCGGTCGTTTCCTGCATTTCCTGCAAACAGGAGTGTCTATGGGCCTCAAATTGGGGTCCATTAAGGTTCAAATTCGGCCCTGTAAATTTTCTTCCAGAAAGAATTGGCTTCAGTTCCTGAAGTCCAGAAGTTTGTCAAGGGAGTATTGCATATACAAACCCCTTTTTTTTGTGCCTCCAGTGGCACTGTGGGATCTCAACGTAGTTCTGGGATTTCTCAAATCACATTGGTTTAAAACCAGTCAAATATGTGGATTTGCAGCATCTCACATAAAAAGTGACCATGCTCTTGGCCCTGGCCTGGACCAGGCGAGTGTCAAATTGGTGGTTTTTTCTCAAAAAAAGCCCATATCTGTTTGTCCATTCGGACAGGGCAGAGCTGCGGACTCGTCCCCAGTTCTCTCCCTAAGGTGGTGTCAGTGTTTCACCTGAACCAGCTTATTGTGGTGCCTTGCACCTACTAGGGACTTGGAGGACTCCAAGTTGCTAGAAGTTGTCAGGGCCCTGAAAATATATTCCAGGACAGCTGGAGTCAGAAAATCTGACTCGCTGTTTATACTGTATGCACCCAACAAGTTGGGTGCGCCTGCTTCTAAGCAGTCGATTGCTCGTTGGATTTGTAACACAATTCAACTTGCACATTCTGAGGCAGGCCTGCCACAGTCTAAATCGGTTAAGGCCCATTCCACAAGGAAGGTGGGCTCATCTTGGGCGGCTGCCCGAGAGGTCTCGGCATTACAACTCTGCCGAGCAGCTACGTGGTCAGGGGAGAACACGTTTGTAAAATTCTACAAATTTGATATCCTGGCAAAAGAGGACCTGGAGTTCTCTCATTCGGTGCTGCAGAGTCATCCGCACTCTCCCGCCCGTTTGGGAGCTTTGGTATAATCCCCATGGTCCTTTCAGGAACCCCAGCATCCACTAGGACGATAGAGAAAATAAGAATTTACTTACCGATAATTCTATTTCTCGGAGTCCGTAGTGGATGCTGGGCGCCCATCCCAAGTGCGGATTATCTGCAATACTTGTACATAGTTACAAAAATCGGGTTATTATTGTTGTGAGCCATCTTTTCAGAGGCTCCGCTGTTATCATACTGTTAACTGGGTTTAGATCACAAGTTGTACGGTGTGATTGGTGTGGCTGGTATGAGTCTTACCCGGGATTCAAAATTCCTCCCTTATTGTGTACGCTCGTCCGGGCACAGTACCTAACTGGCTTGGAGGAGGGTCATAGGGGGAGGAGCCAGTGCACACCACCTGATCCTAAAGCTTTACTTTTTGTGCCCTGTCTCCTGCGGAGCCGCTATTCCCCATGGTCCTTTCAGGAACCCCAGCATCCACTACGGACTCCGAGAAATAGAATTATCGGTAAGTAAATTCTTATTTTAAGTGGTGCGCTAATCACCGCCTGGACCCTCTCCAGTATCGCCTCTCCCCGACTCTTAACTTTCCTGCAGTCGGGGTTAGACGCTGGACTTCACCTAGCTTCTCTCAAGGTACAGGTTTCAGCTCTGTCCATTTTGTTACAGAGGCGGGTGGCTCGATGTTCCGTTCACACATTTCTGCAGGGGGTTCTTCATATTTAAACACCTTATGCACCTCCAGTTAACCCATGGCATTTGTCCTTGGTCCTTCGGACTCTCCAGAAGGCTCCATTTGAGCCTCTAGAAAAGGTTGATCTTCACTGATTCACCTGGAACACAGCGTTTTTGCTTGCCATATCCTCGGCACGCCGAGTTTTGGATTTGGGAGCTGTCTCATCGGTCTCTCTTTTTGAGTTTCCATCCAGATAGGGCTGTTCTCCGTACACGCCTGGATTACCCCCCTAAGGTTTTCTCTAGTTTTCATATCAATCAGGAAATAGTGGTACCTGCCTATTCCCTTTCGGATTCCTCAGATGACCATTCCACCATGGCCACACTGGATGTGGTCAGGGCTTTGCATATTTATGTGCAATGCACTAGTGCCTTTCGAAAAACAGATTTTCTGTTTGTCTTTTATGATGAACATAAACGGGTCTGGCCAGCCTCCAAGCAGACCATTGCTAGATGATTGAGAGTTGCGGTCCGGCAGGGCTACTTGTTGGCTGGGAAGCCGGTTCTGGCATCGGTTACGGCCCCTTCCTCTGGATCATTTGGCACTTCCTGGGCGGCCTGCCGTGGGACTTCGGCAAAGCAACTCTGCAGAGCCTGCTACTTGGTCTTCAGCTCATGCCTTTCTTTGGTTCTATAGGTTTGGCACTTTCGCCTCGGCTGGTGCAGCCTTTGGGCGTCGGGCCCTTTAGTGCAGCTCGGAGCATTCCTGCCCACCCTTCCGCTCCTCGCGTCATTGTTTCCGGACATGTTCCCCTATTTATATATTGGGGTTGTATGTGTGCGGGTTCTCTTATTCTTCCTTCCTTTCCTGTTCCTGGCTTGTATAGTCGATAAACTGAGTGGCCTGAGGCAGGCTGGGTATAGGGGAGGAGGGGCTTCCCAGGCTGCACTCCACAAGTTTAACTCCTTGGTGCCCTGACTGAATGCCTGGCTATACCCACTGTCCCCAGTGTCAACCATGGCTTCAGGAAAAAGGATTTAACAGGTAAGACAAAAATCTCCTTATTCCCAGCACCCCAGTGTCCAACCCCACCCAGCCTCAGGCCACCAGTTTTAGTTTGGTGCCTGCAGGAGCCTCTACTTTTTCTGTCAGCCACTAGGGGACACTGGCACAACTTCAAGACCGTGGGGTGATGATTGTGGCTTACAGGGAGCTGGCACTTTAAATAATCCAAGAAGTGAAACGGGCCCCTCCCCCTCTATCCCCCATCATCCCTCCGTTTTGAATTTGTGCCGAGGTAGCCGGTCACTGCTTACTGTGCTCCAGCTCAGTCTATATTTGCTTTCATTTATTTAATTTATTTTGCTTTTTTATTCATGGGACTTGGTTCCCTCAGCCTCAGGAACCACTTATATGTGAGAAGTGGGGTCTAGGTTACACACTAGCAGCGTCAAGCTGCACAAGGAGAACAGTGCTTAACCTGAGAGGCACTTTTCCTCCCAAGACAGCAAGGAGAACAGGGCTTAACCTGAGAAGCACTGTTCCTCATAAAACTGCAGCATCCTGAGGCTCCAGATGGGTGGGTGAGCCTCCTTGTGTGAGGCACTGTGCGGCGCTCGCGTCCAGCACAGCGGCGTCCCCCCTCATTCCCTCCCCGCTGGTTATAACTCGCAGTGGCGGGGTCTCCACTACACTGCCGTGCTGACCGTGCACAGCGCAGCAGTGTGGGTGAGGTGAGCCTCCTTGTGTGGGGCACTGTGCGCGAGTGGCCGCGGCGTGGTCTCCACTGCAGTGCCGTGCTGATAGCTCACTCAGTGCAGAACAGAGGAAGTTTACAGCGGAGGTTAGTGAAGCTGATCCGCTGTAAGCAGCGGATCTGGGGGCTAAGGCGCAGGGCATTTTATCTAGAAGGCAGACAGCATCTGGAGCACCTTGTGAGTTGGGTGCAGCCAAAGGCTGATTTTAATTGTGTAAGGCACCCACTCAAAATGGCGCTTAGGGATCCGGTTGAGATGAGTGCCTGTGCATACCTCCTAACTTTTGCTCTACAGAAGAAGGGACAGTAACGAGCACGACTGGATTTGGGGGCGTGGCCTCACGGCAAGGGGGCGTGGTCTCACAGCAAGCGCCGCAATCGCAAACCATGCCCCCCCCCACTGTAGGGGCATGGATAGCGCTCAGTGAGCTGCTGGCCATGCCCCCTATCACTCATTGATTGGGAATAGATGCTGTGCGCACGGTATCTATTCACGAGTGATGGGGGGGATCTCCCAACTGCCCTCCCCCACGCACGGGACACTGCGACCCGCGGGTGGGACAGACCGTGAAAAACGGGACTGTCCCATCAAAATCTGGACAGTTGGGAGGTATGCGTGTGCATAGGGGACGGAGTTGGTAGGTTTTCGAACTGTCAATCACAGAAAAACGAGCTTTCCTCTGCTAGGCAGCTCATGAATAGCAACAATGTTTCGTCTCTCCTCAGGAAGCAGCACTGTTAGCAGAGACAGGTGCACATTCCTTCAGACTGCCAGAAACCTGAAAGCCTGCACATCAAATACAGGCTGGTGGCAGGGGGATTTAATGGCCCCATACACTACTGCGACATCTCCGTCTGACATGTCACAGGCGGTCACCCCGACATGATCGCCCAAGATACATCGTTTGCTGTCCTTTTGCATATGATATATCTTGGCCGATCCCAGCCATGCCTTCGGGGTCCGACATATCACGAGTGCAGCACGTTCAATCTGGAGGATCAGATCCGATGCTCACGGGAATGCGCATCAGTTTGGATCAGAAACACCTCCAAAATGCCCGATTTTCACCCGCTATATCGGCCCGAAATCGGATGATATCGGGCATTATCTTTCTAGTGTATGGAGCCCTTTTAGAATAGGGTAGCAGTACAAATATTCTCTCTCTCTTACTCACTTACTCACTCTCCTCTCTCTCTCTCTCTCACTCTCACTCTCACCTCTCTCTCTCTCTCTCTCTCTCTCTCTCTCTCTCTCTCTCTCTCTCTCTCTCTCTCTCTCTCTCTCTCTCTCTCTCTCTCTCTCTCTCTCTCATTGAGTGCTGGTGTGAATTGTATGTGTCTCCCCTCAGCCTGTCGCAATGGCAGACAAGGAACCAGCTAATAAGGCATCACAAGAACTATCTGTGCTAAGTGTTTAAAAAAAAAAAAAAAAAAAACTCTCACAGAAGATTCCTCCCTGTGTGAAGCTTGTGCTTCACAGGTTACGTTAGTTAATATGTCCCAAGACGCTAATTTTTCCCCCTGGGCGGTAGCACTCACAGGAACCATCTCACAATTACATAATGAGGTGTCTGCTTTACGAAAGACTGTCAAAATTATGTACTTTCTGTTGCTACAAAACCACCCTGGCTGGTAGGTCTTCTCTTCCAGGATGAAGCTGAAGAGGACGATCGTGAGTTGGGCGAAATTCCTGACCCACACGAAGAAGTTCCACAGGAACCTTCTCGGGATTGAACCTCTTATTTTAGCTATACGTTTTGAACACTTCCGAGACTACGATACCGGATTCACCATGTATTGCTTTATTTGGTATAAAGCAGCGTTCATCGGTGGTCATTCCGAGTTGTTAGCTCGGTAATTTTCTTCGCATCGCAGCGATTTTCCGCTAACTGCGCATGCGCAATGTTCGCACTGCGACTGCGCCAAGTAAATTTGCTATGCAGTTAGGTATTTTACTCACGGCATTACGAGGTTTTTTCTTCGTTCTGGTGATCGTAATGTGATTGACAGGAAGTGGGTGTTTCTGGGCGGAAACAGGCCGTTTTATGGGTGTGTGTGAAAACGCTACCGTTTCTGGGAAAAACGCGGGAGTGGCTGGAGAAACAAAGGAGTTTCTGGGCGAACGCTGGGTGTGTTTGTGACGTCAAACCAGGAACGACAAGCACTGAACTGATCGCACTGGAAGAGTAAGTCTCGAGCTACTCAGAAACTGCACAGAGAAGTCTTTTCGCAATATTGCGAATCTTTCGTTCGCAATTTTGCTAAGCTAAGATTCACTCCCAGTAGGCGGCGGCTTAGCGTGTGCAAAGCTGCAAAAAGCAGCTTGCGAGCGAACAACTCGGAATGAGGGCCATCGGTCACTTGTCCTTATTCCAAGAATCTGGATGATCAGCTGACTGAAGCTTGGAAACACCCGGACAAGCGGTTTCAGATGCCAAAAAGTTTTTATTTATCCATTTCCATCAGCTATGACGGATAAATGGGAGATGTTGCCTCGAGTGGACTCCTCTTTATCCAGGTTGTCCAAAAAGACTGCATTACCCGTTCTGGGAGCAACTTCGTTGAAAGACCCGTTTGACCTGATGCTGGACACCATGTTGAAGTGCATCTATTCGGCCGCAGGTGTCTCACTTAGACCAACCTTGGTGAGTTCCTGGGTGAACAAGGCAGTGGAGCATTGGGCCACTAAATTGATAAATGACTTACAACAGGGAGTTCCGTTAGAAGTATAGATCTTAGCGGAACATATTAAGGAATCGGCTATATAGCTAGGAGAGGCGGCTAGAGATATCTGACAAGTTAACTGTAGAATCTCAGCAGCAACTAATGCAGCCAGAAGTGTTCTTTGGCTTCCGTCATGGCAAGTTGAAGCTGAGTTAAAAAGCACGGCGGAACCACTTCCGTTTACAGGTGACATTCTTTTTGGAAAAGAACTAGACTTGTTAGTTTCTCTGGCTACGGGTGGTAAATCTACCTTTTTACCAACCCTTCCACCATCACCTAAGCGCTCTTCTACTGGAATTTCCTTTTGGTCCTTTCGTTCCACTCTGCCTTTTTAGAGAATGCAGAAGAGCTACACCCTTGCGAGGTAGAGGTCGCGGCAAGCAACCAGTCGCTGCTCGTCGTCAAGACCCAAAGCCTGCTCAAAAGAGAGTGGCATGACTGTCTCCCCTCCCACCAGGACCCAAGTGCGGTAGGAGTGCGGCTTTGAAACTTTCAGGATGCCTGGTTCAAGATATCAGACAATGCGTGGATTTGCAATATCATTTCTCAAGGGTACAAGGTAGACTTCAAATTTTTGCCGCCAAAGAAATATTTTATGACAAGTCTTCCACTTCTTCTGGACAAACGTTTGGCCCTTCAAGGTGCAATACAGTCCTTGGTAGAATCGGCTGTGTTAATGCCGGTACCACTGCTTCAACGAAAGAAAGGTTACCATGCCAATCTTTTCGTAGTACCAAAACCAGACTGTACTGTACAAAAAAAATTCTGAATCTGAAATCGTTAAATCAGTTTGTCTTATTACCGGTTCAAGATAGTCGCTCAACTCTGATCTCGAGCCTGGAACCCAAGGAATTTATGATATCTCTGGACATCATGAGTGCATATCTCCACATTCCGATATGGGAACCACACCAAGCGTTTTCTCAGGTTCGCGATTCAACAGGATAATTTTCCGTTCAGAGCCTTACCATTTGGTCTGTCCACAGCCCCCAGGGTGTTGCTCACCTCAGATCGTTGGGAGTCACAATAATACTATCCCTAGACGACCTCCTCCTCAAAGCTCCATCAGATCTCATTCTCCAGGAGCGTGCTCTATTAACATACAGTGTGTTAGCGGAACACGGATGGATAATAATTTTTTGAAAATCCAACCTTCAGCCGTCACAGCGTATCCAGTTTCTCGGTGTGACCCTGGACACCAACGTCCAGAAAGTTTTTCTGCCTCAAGACAGACACTGGTCCAAGCTGTCCCCAAACCAAGGCTGGTATCAGTCCATTTATGCATTTGTTTTCTTGGGGAAATGGTAGCAGCTTTCAAAACTCTGGAGTTCGGCCGTTTTCATTCACATTCCTTCCAGCTGGATCTGTTACATTAATAGTTGGGGTCGCATCTACACCTTCAACAGTTAGTTTTACTGACTCTAGAGACGTGATTTTCGCTGCTTTGTTGGCTCCAACTTCACAATCTCACTGCAGGCGGTTCGGTGTATGGGACTTGGGCGCTCCTAACGATGGATGCCAGCCTCAGGGGATGGGGCATGGTTGTGTTGGACTTCCATCTTCAGGGCCATTGGTCTCCACAGGAATAACTATTGAATAGAAATATGTTGGAACTGAGAGCGATCTACAATGCGCTGGTAAAAGCTGCCGAAGTTCTTCGATCCAAGACGGTTAAGGTTCAATCGGACAACACGACTGCTGTAGCATACGTAAACAAGCAGGGAGGAACTCTCAGTCGCCAAGCTATGCGAGAGGTGACACGCATTCTCCAGTAGACCGACTGCAAAGCTGTAGTCCTCTCAGCATTCATTCCAGGAGTAGTGAATTGGGAAGCAGACTACCACAGCCGTCAGGATCTGCATCCGCGAGAATGGGCACTTCACCCAGAGGTGTTCGACACTGACACAGCGCTGGGGTTGTTCGGAGGTGGATCTCATGGTGTCCCGTCTTAATCATCAGCTTCCTCGATACTTCTGCAGACCACGGCATCATCAGACGGAAGCTGTGGACGCTCTGGCTGTGACTTGGCCGTAGGACCTAGTATACATGTTTCCTCCATTTCCACTATTGTCTCGAATTCTCAAGAGAATCAAACGGGAGTCAATCACGGTGATCTTGGTAGCACCAGATTTGCCTCGGAGAGCTTGGTTTTCAGAACTGCGCCTTTTGCTAGCGGACAATCCTTGGCCTCTACCTCTACGAATGGATCTACTCCAACAAGGGCCATTTGTGTATCCAGATTTACCACGACTACGTTTAACGGGATGTCTCTTGAGGCAGACCTCCTTAACGCAAAGGGATTCCGGAATGTGTGATTCCCACGATGTTGCCTGCAGGAAAACCTGTTAAGGCAGCCCGTTACCATCGCATCTGGCATTCTTATATCTCTTGGTGTGACCGAAAAGGGTTTCAATCAGATTATTTTCGTCTCTCATGGTTCTTGCTCTCTCTTCAGGAAGGATTAGATTCTGGACTTAGCTGAACTTTTCAGGGATCTTCGACTATCTACCTTATTGATTTTTCTTTCAGAGATGCCTGGCGCTCCTACCTGATGTGCAAACATTCCTACAATGGGTCCTTCGGGTACAACTCGGTTGTTCCCCCTACAGCTCCTTGAGTCTTGAATCTGGTGCTGGATTTTGAACCCTTGGAAGACGCAGATATTAATTATCTTACTTGGAAGACTTTTTTCTATTAGCCATAGCGTCAGCCCTGAGGGTATCTAAATTAAGTGCCTTGTCTTGTATGCCTCCCTACTTGATTTTTCATCCTGATAGGGCTGAGTTGAGAACACATGCTTCCTTTCTTCCCAAGGTCGTTTCGGCTTTTCATATCAATTAGCCGATTGTGGTACCATCCCTACAGGACTCTGGGACACATTATCTGGATGTAATGAGAGCGTTGAAGATCTACGTGGAACGGACAGAACCTTTACGAAAGACTGATGCTTTATTTGTGCTTTATGATCTTCTGCGGCAAGAGTGGCCTGCTACTAAGCAGACCTTGGCCCGCTGGATTCGGTTGACTATTCGTCAAGCCCATATACACCAATCTAGGCGACCTCCATTATCCATTGCGGCCCACTCTACACGCTCAGTTTGGTCTTCCTGGGCCGCTAGTAGGGGGGCTACCAAGTCTCAACTCTGTAGAGCAGCCACTTGGTCCAGTATTCACACGTTCTACAGGTTTGATACTTTTTCGGCTTCATCTTGACGGTTTGGCCATCTTGTTTTGCAAGTTCCTGAGTGATCTCCCGCCCAGGGGGGAACTTTGGGACGTCCCCACAGTCTTGAAGTTGTGCCAGTGTCCCCTAGTGGCTGACAGAAAAAGGAGGATTTTGGTACTTACCAATAAATCCCTTTTTCGGAAGGCATAGGGGACACTGGCTGCCTGCCCGTCGCTGTTCTCTTGCCTTAATTGCTGTTCTGTTTGATTCTTCTGTGCTCTCTTCCCTCGTATAGTTCTGTTCTCTTGTTCCCGTCTCCTCTCGGCTTATTCATAACTGGGGGATTGAGGGGGAGGAGCCTGTTTCACTTCTTAGATTATTTAAAGTGCCAGCTCCCTGTAAGCCACCATCATCACCCCACGGTCTTGAAGTTGTGCCAGTGGCCCCTATGGCTTCCCAAAAAGGGATTTATCGGGAAGTACCAAAATCCTCCTTTTATTTCCACTGACTCTGACTCTAAAAAGGCCCTGGTTGCTCTTCCTTATGCCATGAATGTTCTCTTCAATACAGAATTAGGTAAGACTGTGGCAGTATCCAAGGCTGTCTTCCTTCTGAGACTGTCCCTAGGGTGCGAGAGTCTACTTTTTAGCTCCTTTTGTCTGCTGGGAAATGCCAGTCTTTTTCTAGGTTTCAGGGTTCTTCCTCAAAGGGCTCATAGCCCCGAGGTAAATAGTCCTGGTACGCTAGATTTCCAGCCACCAAGCCAGTCGACAAGCCCACAACATGACAAGGCGTGCCTCCACATGGAGGACACCAGCATATGAAGCCGGGTTCTGCTTTTCCCTGAGACCTGGATGGCTGCCTGGGTACTTAGAGTAGTCTCTTGATATTATGCTCTAACCTTCAGGGAACGTCCTCCGGTCCAATTTTTTCCCCACAGTATGCAGGAAAAGCAAAAGCCCTGTGGAAGGTAATTGTTCCAGTAGCCCCAGCTCAGAGGGACACAGGCTCCTATGCCAGCCAGCTTCTTAGTTCAGAAGCTGAACTGATCTTTTCGGCCAATCCTCAAACTGAAGACCCTCAACAGGTACTTGCAGGTCCCCAGGTTCCGCGTGGAATCGCTTTAGTCCAGAGGTTCCCAAACTGTGTGCCGTGGCACCCTGGGGTGCCTCGGGACACTTGCAGGGGTGCCCTGGGTTGGTGGTCCAGGACCAATTCAAATTATTCATGGTCAATATAATAGGAAAAACTAGTGCTGGTGGCTGGCAGTCATAAAATATGTGGCCAAACAGAAGCAAAGCTTGTCCCTCACCACATAACTGACCCTAAGGATGACATATAAACGCGATCTACTTAATGTAATATTTCTTTCTAAATTTCTTAATAAGAAATTTTTGGCCTGGGGGTGCCGTGAAAAAAATTCTGATATTCTAGGGCGCCGTGATTCAAAAAAGTTTGGAAACCACTGCTTTAGTCTATCATTATTGTGCTGGAGTAAGGGGATTTCATGGCCTCCCCGGGCATCATGTTCCTCTCCGGCTCAGTCATCAGCGTTCTCTCCGGTTTGTGGTACGGAAGGTGCGTTACCAATTTCGGGCTTTGCCGTTTGGGCTTTCCACAGCTCCTCGTGTCTTCATGAAGGTCATGGCAGCTCACTTGCTGCGCACGGGTGGTTAGGATTCTTCCTTATTTGGACAATCTTTCTATCCTGGCCCAGTCTCCAGATGTCCTCCGGGAACACCTGCAACTCACCATAGATCTTCTCCAGTCCCATGGATGGATCATCAATTTGCAGACATCCCCCATGACTTCTTTGTAGGAGATGCTTCACCAATGTGCCTTGCTGGTTACGAAATTTCAGCGAACAAACTTCTGGTTCTTAAATCACTTCCAGGTGTCCATGCACTTCTGCATGCGTATCTTGGGCTCTCTTGTCTCCACCTTCAACATGGTAGAGTATACCCAGTTTCTCTGACGTCCTAGTGGATGCTGGGAACTCCGTAAGGACCATGGGGAATAGAGGCTCCGCAGGAGACTGGGCACAACTAAAGAAAGCTTTAGGACTACCTGGTGTGCACTGGCTCCTCCCTCTATGACCCTCCTCCAGACCTCCGTTAGAATCTTGTGCCCGGCTGAGCTGGATGCACACTAGGGGCTCTCCTGAGCTCCTAGAAAAAAGTTTATTTTAGGTTTTTTATTTTCAGTGAGATCTGCTGGCAACAGACTCACTACTACGAGGGACTAAGGGGAGAAGAAGCGAACCTACCTGCTTGCAGCTAGCTTGGGCTTCTTAGGCTACTGGACACCATTAGCTCCAGAGGGATCGAACACAGGGCCCGACCTCGATCGTCCGGTCCCGGAGCCGCGCCGCCGTCCCCCTTACAGAGCCAGAAGCATGAAGATGGTCCTGAAAATCGGCGGCAGAAGACTTCGGTCTTCAACAAGGTAGCGCACAGCACTGCAGCTGTGCGCCATTGCTCCTCATGCACACCTCACACTCCGGTCACTGATGGGTGCAGGGCGCTGGGGGGGGGGGGGGGGGGGGGCGGGCGCCCTGAGCAGCAATACTAACACCTTGGCTGGCAAAGTAATCACAATATATAGTCCAAGAGACTATATATGTGAAAAATATCCCTGCCAGGATCCATAAAAAAGCGGGAGAAAGTCAGCCGAAAAAGGGGCGGGGCTATCTCCCTCAGCACACTGGCGCCATTTTCTCTTCACAGTGCAGCTGGAAGACAGCTCCCCAGGCTCTCCCCTGTAGTTTTCAGGCTCAAAGGGTTAAAAAGAGAGGGGGGGCACTAAATTTAGGTGCAAATCTGCGTATTATAGTAGCTATAAGGGAAAAATCACTGTGGGTAGTGTGAATCCCTGCATTATATAGCGCTCTGGTGTGTGCTGGCATACTCTCTCTCTGTCTCCCCAAAGGACTTTGTGGGGTCCTGTCCTCAGTCAGAGCATTCCCTGTGTGTGTGCGGTGTGTCGGTACGGCTGTGTCGACATGGTTGATGAGGAGGCTTATGTGGAGGCGGAGCAGATGCCGATAAATGTGATGTCGCCCCCTGTGGGGCCGACACCAGAGTGGATGGATAGGTGGAAGGTATTAACCGACAGTGTCAACTCCTTACATAAAAGGCTGGATGACGTAACAGCTGTGGGACAGCCGGCTTCTCAGCCCGCGCCTGCCCAGGTGTCTCAAAGGCCATCAGGGGCTCAAAAACGCCCGCTACCTCAGATGGCAGTCACAGATGTCGACACGGAGTTTGACTCCAGTGTCGACGAGGTTGAGACATATACACAATCCACTAGGAACATCCGTTGCATGATCTCAGCAATGAAAAATGTGTTACACATTTCTGACATTAACCCAGGTACCACAGAAAAGGGGTTTTATGTTTGGGGAGAAAAAGCAGCCAGTGTTTTGTTCCCCCATCAGATGAGTGAATGAAGTGTGTGAAGAAGCGTGGGTTCCCCCGATGGGAAACTGGTAATTTCTAAAAAGTTACTGATGGCGTACCCTTTCCCGCCAGAGGATAGGTCACGTTGGGAGATATCCCCTAGGGTGGATAAGGCGCTCACACGTTTGTCAAAAAAGGTGGCACTGCCGTCTTAGGATACGGCCACTTTGAAGGAGCCTGCTGATAAAAAGCAGGAGGCTATTCTGAAGTCTGTATATACACACTCAGGTACTATACTGAGACCTGCAATTGCCTCAGCATGGATAGTGCTGCTGCAGCGTGGTCTATTACCCTGTCAGGACAGGGATACTATTTTGCTAACCATAAGAGCATATTAAAGACGTCGTCTTATATATGAGGGATGCACAGAGGGATATTTGCCGGCTGGCATCCAAAATTTCTCTGACGTCCTAGTGGATGCTGGGAACTCCGTAAGGACCATGGGGAATAGCGGGCTCCGAAGGAGGCTGGGCACTCTAGAAAGATTTATGACTACCTGGTGTGCACTGGCTCCTCCCACTATGACCCTCCTCCAAGCCTCGGTTAGATCTTGTGCCCGGCCGAGGTTGGATGCACACTAGGGGCTCTCCTGAGCCCTTAGAAAGAGAGTATAGATTTAGGTTTTTTATTTTCAGTGAGACCTGCTGGCAACAGGCTCACTGCAGCGAGGGACTAAGGGGAGAAGAAGCGAACTCGCCTGCTTGCAGCCGGATTGGGCTTCTTAGGCTACTGGACACCATTAGCTCCAGAGGGATCGACCGCAGGCCCAGTTCTTGGTGTTCGGTCCCGGAGCCGCGCCGCCGTCCCCCTTACAGAGCCAGAAGCAAGAAGAGGTCCGGAAAAGCGGCGGCAGAAGACATCAGTCTTCACCAAGGTAGCGCACAGCACTGCAGCTGTGCGCCATTGCTCCTCATACACACTTCACACTCCGGTCACTGAGGGTGCAGGGCGCTTGGGGGGGGCGCCCTGAGCAGCAATAAAAACACCTTGGCTGGCAAAAATACCACAATATATAGCCCCAGAGGCTATATATGTGGTAAATACCCCTGCCAGAATCCAGAAAAAAGCGGGAGAATAGGCCGCGGAAAAGGGGCGGAGCTATCTCCCTCAGACACACTGGCGCCGTTTTCTCTTCACAGTGCAGCTGGAAGAAAGCTCCCCAGGCTCTCCCCTGTAGTTTTCAGGCTCAAAGGGTTAAAAAGAGAGGGGGGGCACTAAATTTAGGCGCAATATTGTATATGCAAGCAGCTATGGGGGAAAATTCACTCAGTTATAGTGTTAATCCCCACATTATATAGCGCTCTGGTGTGTGCTGGCATACTCTCTCTCTGTCTCCCCAAAGGGCTTTATGGGGTCCTGTCCTCAGTCAGAGCATTCCCTGTGTGTGTGCGGTGTGTTGGTACGGCTGTGTCGACATGTTTGAGGAGGAGGCTTATATAGTGACGGAGCAGATGCCGATAAATGTGATGTCGCCCCCTGTGGGGCCGACACCAGAGTGGATGGTTAGGTGAAAGGTATTAACCGACAGTGTCAACTCCTTACATAAAAGGGTGGATGACGTAACAGCTGTGGGACAGCCGGCTTCTCAGCCCGAGCCTGCCCAGGCGTCTCAAAGGCCATCAGGGGCTCAAAAACGCCCGCTCATTCAGATGGCAGACACAGATGTCGACACGGAGTCTGCCTCCAGTGTCGACAAGGTTGAGACATATACACAATCCACTAGGAACATCCGTGACTTGATCCCGGCAATAAAAAATGTGTTACACATTTCTGACATTAACCTCTAAAAATGGGTTTTTATGTTTGGGGAGAAAAAGCAGGCAGTGTTTTGTTCCCCCATCAGTTGAATGAATGAAGTGTGTGAAACGCGTGGGTTCCCCCTGATAAGAAACTGGTAATTTCTAAAAAGTTACTGATGGCGTACCTTTTCCCGCCAGAGGATAAGTTACGCTGGGAGATCTCCCCTAGGGTGGATAAGGCGCTCACACGGTTGTCAAAATAGGTGGCACTGACGTTTTAGGAACGGCCACTTTGAAGGTACCTGTTGATAAAAAGCAGGAGGCTATCCTGAAGTCTGTATTTACACACAGGTACTAGACTGAAACCTGCAGAGCGTGCTGCTGCAGCGTGGTCGGTGATCCTGTCAAACATACTAGTTTGCTAACATGACAACATATTAAAGACGTCGTCTTATGTATGAGGGATGCACAGAGGGATATTTTGCCGGCTGGCATCCAAAATGAATGTAATGTCCATTCTGTCAGGAGGGTATTAGAGACCTGTCACTGGACAGGTGATGCTGACTTTAAAAGGCGCATAGAGATTCTGCCTTATAAGGGTGAGGAATTACTTGGGGATGGTCTCTGGGACCTCGTATCCGCAGCAACAGCTGGGAAGAAATATTTTTACCTCAGTTTTCCTCACAGACTAAGAAAGCACTGTATTATCAGGTACAGTCCTTTCGGCTTCAGAAAAGCAAGCGGGTCAAAGCCGCTTCCTTTCTGTACAGAGACAAGGGAAGAGGGAAAAAGCTGCACCAGTCAGCCTGTTCCCAGAATCATAATTCTTCTCTCGCTTCCTCTGAGTCCACAGTATGACTCGGGGGCTCCACAGGTATAGCCAGGTACGGTGGGGGGCCGTCTCAAAAATTTCAGCGATCAGTGGGCTCGCTCACAGGTGGATCCCTGTTTCATTCAAGTAGTATTTCAGGGGTACAAGCTAGAATTCGAGATGTCTTCCCCCCGCCGTTTCCTCAAATATGCCTTGCCGACAACTCCCTCAGGCAGGGAGGCTGTGCTAGAGGCAATTAACAAGCTGTATTCCCAGCAGGTAATACTTAAGGTGCCCCTACTTCAACAAGGACAGGGTTACTATTCCACACGGTTTGGGGTACCGAAACCGCATGGTTCGGTGTGACCCTTTTTTATATTTAAAATCCTTGAACACATACATAAAAAAATTCAAGTTCAAGATGGAATCGCTCAGGGCGGTTATTGCAAGCCTGGACGAGGGGGATTACATGGTATCCCGGGACATCAAGGATGCTTACCTGCATGTCCCCATTTACTATCCTCGCCAGGAGTACATCAGATTTGTGGTACAGGATTACCATTACCAAGTCCAGACTCTGCCGTTTGGACTGTACATGGCACCGAGGGTGTTACCAAGGTAATGGCCGGAATGATGATACTACTTCGAAAAAGGGGAGTTTTAATTATCCCGTACTTGGACAATCTCCTTATAAGGGCGAGGTCCAAGGAGCAGTTGCTAGTCGGGGTAGCACTATTTTGGAAAGTGCTACAACAGCACGGTTGGATTCTAAACAGTCCAAAGTCACAGCTGGTTCCTACGACACGTCTACTGTTCCTGGGGATGGTTCTGGACACAGACCAGAAATAAGTGTTTCTCCCGGAGGAGAAAGCCAAGGAGCTGTCATCTCTAGTCAGAGACCTCCTGAAGCCAAAACAGTTATCTGTGCATCATTGCACGCGAGTCCTGGGAAAAATGATAGCTTCCTACGAAGCAATCCCATTCGGCAGGTTCCATGCAAGAACTTTTCAGGGGGACCTCTTGGACAAGTGGTCCGGGTCGCATCTTCAGATGCATCGGCTGATAACCCTGTCTCCAAGGACCAGGGTATCTCTACTGTAGTGGCTGCAGAGTGCCCATCTTCAAGAGGGCCGCAGGTTCGACATACAGGACTAGGTCCTAGTGACCATGGATGCCAGCCTTTGAGGCTGGGGGGCAGTCACACAGGGAAGAAACTTCCAGGGACTTTGGTCAAGTCAGGTGACTTCCCTACATAAATATTCTGGAACTGAGGGCCATTTACAATGCCCTGAGTCAGGCAAGGCCTCTGCTTTAAAACCAGCCGGTCCTGATCCTATCAGACAACATCACGGCAGTCGCCCATGTAAACCAACAGGGCGACACAAGAAGCAGGATGGCGATGGCAGAAGCCACAAGGATTCTCCGATGGGCGGAAATTCATGTGTTAGCACTGTCAGCAGTGTTCATTCCCGGAGTGGACAACTGGGAAGCAGATCTTCTCAGCAGACACGACTTCCACCCGAGAGAGTGGGGACTTCATCCAGAAGTCTTCCAAAGGATTGTACACCATTGGGAAAGGCCACAGGTGGACATGAAGGCGTCCCGCCTCAACAAAAAGCTATAAAAGATATTGCGCCAGGTCAAGGGACCTTCAGGCGATAGCTGTGGACGCTCTGGTAACACCGTGGGTGTACCAGTCGGTTTATGTGTTCCCCCCTCTGCCTCTCATACCAAAGGTACTGAGAATAATAAGAAGGCGAGGAGTAAGAACGATACTCGTGGTTCCGGATTGGCCAAGAAGAGCCTGGTACCCAGAACTTCAAGAAATTATATCAGAGGACCCATGGCCTCTGCCGCTCAGACAGGACCTGCTGCAGCAGGGGCCCTGTCTGTTCCAAGACTTACCGCGGCTACGTTTTGATGGCATGGCGGTTGAACGCCGGATCCAAAAGGAAAAGGGCATTCCGGAGGAAGTCATTCCTACGCTGATTCAAGCCAGGAAAGATGTAACTGCAAAACATTATCACCGCATATGGCGGAAATATGTTGCTTGGTGTGAGGCCAAAAAAGGCCCCAACAGAGGAATTTCAACTAGGTCGATTTCTGCATTTCCTACAAGCAGGAGTGTCTATGGGCCTAAAATTAGGCTCCATTAAGATACAGATCTCGGCTCTGTCGATTTTCTTCCAGAAAGAATTAGCTTCAGTACCTGAAGTTCAGACATTGTAAAAGGAGTGCTGCATATTCAGCCCCCGGTTGTGCCTCCAGTGGCACCTTGGGATCTCAACGTGGTGTTGAGTTTCTTAAAATCACATTGGTTTGAACCTCTAAAAACCGTGGATCTAAAATATCTCACGTTGAAAGTGGTCATGTTATTGGCCTTGGTTTCGGCCAGGCGTGTATCAGAATTGGCGGCTTTGTCATATAAAAGTCCTTATCTGATTTTCCATATGGATAGGGCAGAATTGAGGACTCGTCCCCAGTTTCTCCCTAAGGTGGTATCCGCTTTTCACTTGAACCAACCTATTGTGGTGCCTGCGGCTACTAGGGACTTGGAGGATTCCAAGTTACTGGACGTAGTCAGGGCCTTGAAAAATTTATGTTTCCAGGACGGCTAGAGTCAGGAAAATTGACTCGCTATTTATCCTGTATGCACCCAACAGACTGGGTGCTCCTGCTTCTAAGCAGACTATCGCTCGCTGGATCTGTGACACGATTCAGCAGGCGCATTCTGCGGCTGGACTGCCGCATCCTAAATCAGTGAAAGCCCATTCCACAGGGAAGGTGGGCTCATCTTGGGCGGCTGCCCGAGGGGTCTCGGCTTTACAACTTTGCCGAGCTGTTACTTGGTCAGGGGCAAACACGTTTGCAAAATTCTACAAATTTGATACCCTGGCTGAGGAGGACCTTGAGTTCTCTCATTCGGTGCTGCAGAGTCATCCGCACTCTCCCGCCCGTTTGGGAGCTTTGGTATAATCCCCATGGTCCTTACGGAGTTCCCAGCATCCACTAGGACGTCAGAGAAAATAAGAATTTACTCACCGGTAATTCTATTTCTCGTAGTCCGTAGTGGATGCTGGGCGCCCATCCCAAGTGCGGATTGTCTGCAATACTTGTAAATAGTTATTGTTAACTAAAGGGTTATTGTTGAGCCATCTGTTGAGAGGCTCATTTGTTTTCATACTGTCAAACTGGATATAGTATCACGAGTTGTACGGTGTGATTGGTGTGGCTGGTAAGAGTCTTACCCGGGATTCTAAATCCTTCCTTATTATGTCAGCTCGTCCGGGCACAGTGTCCTAACTGAGGCTTGGAGGAGGGTCATAGTGGGAGGAGCCAGTGCACACCAGGTAGTCATAAATCTTTCTAGAGTGCCCAGCCTCCTTCGGAGCCCGCTATTCCCCATGGTCCTTACGGAGTTCCCAGCATCCACTACGGACTACGAGAAATAGAATTACCGGTGAGTAAATTCTTATTTAATGCAATGTCCATTCTGCCAGGAGGGTATTAGAGACCCGGCTGTGGACAAGCGATGCTGACTTTAGAAGGCACATGAAGATTCTGCCTTATAAGGGTGAGGAATTGTTTGGGGATGGTCTCTGGGACCTCGTATCCACAGCAACAGCTGGGTAGGAAAAAATGTACCTCAAGTTTCCTCACAGCCTAAGAAAGCACCGTATTATAAGGTACAGTCCTTTCGGCTTCAGAAAAGCAAGCGGGTCAAAGGCGCTTCCTTTCTGCACAGAGACAATGGAAGAGGGAAAAAGCTGCACCAGACAGCCAGTTCCCAGGGTCAAAAATTTCCCCCCGCTTCCTCTGAGTCCACCGCATGACGCTGGGGCTCCACAGGTGGAGCCAGGTGCGGTGGGGGCGCGTCTCGGGAACTTCAGCGACCAGTGGGCTCGCTCACAGGTGGATCCCTGGGTTCTGCAAGTAGTATCACAGGGATACAAGCTGGAGTTCGAGGCGACTCCCCCTCGCCGTTACCTCAAATCAGCCTTGCCTGCTGCCCTCGAGGAGAGGTAGTACTGGTGGCAATTCACAAGCTGTACTTCCAGCAGGTGATAATCAAGGTACCCCTCCTTCAACAAGGCTGGGGTTACTATTCCACAATGTTTGTGGTACCGAAACCAGACTGTTCGGTGAGACCCATTCTAAAATTGAAATCCTTGAACACTTATATACGAAGGTTCAAGTTCAAAATGGAATCGCTCAGGGCGGTTATTGCAAGCCTGGACGAAGGGGATTACATGGTATCACTGGACATCAAGGATGCTTACCTGCATGTCCCCATTTACCCTCCTCACCAGGAGTACCTCAAAATTGTGGTACAGGACTGTCATTACCAATGCCAGATGTTGCCGTTGGTCTGTCCCCGGCACCGAGGGTATTTACCAAGGTAATGGCCGATATGATGATACTCCTTCGAAAAAAGGGAGTTTTAATTATCCCGTACTTGGACGATCTCCTTATAAAGGCGAGGTCCAGGGAGCAGTTGTTAGTCGGAGTAGCACTATCTCGGGAAGTGCTACAACAGCACGGCTGGATTCTGAATAGTCCAAAGTCGCAGCTGGTTCCTACGACGCGTCTACTGTTCCTGGGTATGGTTCTGGACACAGAACGGGAAAAAGGGTTTCTCCCGGAGGAGAAGGCCAAGGAGTGGTCATCTCTAGTCAGAGACCTCCTAATACAAATACAGGTGTCGGTGCATCAATGCACGCGAGTCCTGGGAAAGATGGTAGCTTCTTACGAAGAAATTCCATTCGGCAGGTTCCATGCAAGGATCTGCCAGTGGGATCTGTTGGACAAGTGGTCCGGGTCGCATCTTCAGATGCATCGGCTGATAACCCTGTCTCCAAGGCCCAGGGTGTCGCTGTTGTGGTGGCTGCAGAGTGCTCATCTTCTAGAGGGCCGCAGATTCGGCATACAGGACTGGGTCCTGGTGACCACGGATGCCAGCCTTCGAGGTTGGGGGGCAGTCACACAGGGAAGAAACTTCCAAGGACTATGGTCATGTCAGGAGACTTCCCTACACATAAATATTCTGGGACTAAGGGCCATTCACAATGCCCTAAGTCAGGCTAGACCCTGCTTCAACACCAGCCGGTGCTGATCCAGTCAGACAACATCACGGCGGTCGCCCATGTAAACCAGCAGGGCGGCACAAGAAGCAGGATGGCGATGGCAGAAGCCACAAGGATTTTCCGATGGGCGGAAAATCATGTGTTAGCACTGTCAGCAGTGTTCATTCCCGGAGTGGACAACTGGGAAGCAGACTTTCTCAGCAGGCACGACCTCCACCCGGGAGAGTGGGGACTTCATCCAGAAGTCTTCAAAATGATTGTACACCATTGGGAAAGGCCACAGGTGGACATGATGGCGCCCCGCCTCAACAAAAAGCTAAAAAGATATTGCGCCAGGTCAAACCCTCAGGCGATAGCTGTGGACGCTCTGGTAACACCGTGGGTGTACCAGTCTGTGTATGTGTTCCCTCCTCTGCCTCTCATACCCAAGGTACTGAGAATACTAGGAAGGAGAGGAGTAAGAACTATACTCGTGGTTCCGGATTGGCCAAGAAGAGCTTGGTACCCAGAACTTCAAGAAATGATATCAGAGGACCCATGGCCTCTGCCGCTCAGACAGGACCTGCTGCAGCAGGGGCCCTGCCTGTTCCAAGACTTACCACGGCTGTGTTTGACGGCATGGCGGTTGAACACCGGATCCTAAAGGAAAAAGGCATTCTGGAGGAAGTCATTCCTACGCTGATTAAGGCTAGGAAAGATGTGATCGCAAAATATTATCACCGCATATGGCGAAAATATGTTGCTTGGTGTGAGGCCAGGAAGGCCCCAACGGAGGAATTTCAACTGGGTCGATTTCTGCACTTCCTACAGTCAGGAGTGACTATGGGCCTAAAATTGGGTTACGTTAAGGTCCAGATTTCGGCTCTGTACATTTCTTTTTCATCCACTAGGGGTCACTGGAGTACTCTTGGGATATGGACGGCTTCGGCACTGAATATTTAAATTTAGTAACTCTCCTCCCCTCCATATTCCCAGAGTACCTCAGTGTTTTTTCTGTGCTCGAAGTAGCAACAAGGCTTGTGTGGAGCTCAACCACACTTATTTTGAATATTTTATTTTTCTTTTTCTTTTACTTTTTATTTTTACTAAACAATATCCACAACCCTTCCCCCCTTCCAAAAGGCGTGGGTCAGGAATTGTGGAAGCTGCTGCATGCAACTCTTGGCATGTCGGTCCTCGCTACAGAGCACCCTCATAGCCTACAGGCAACTCAGTTACTGAGACTGCAGGAGGGAGACAGCACTTACTAAAAAGCCCTGTCGCAGCCTCCACCATCAGCATAAGGTAAGGGGCACTGCTCCTTTTATTTATATTGCTGGGGGTAGGGGCGGTCAGCTCACGCAGCCGCCCGACATGTGGGGTCGGAACAGTTTTCTATTTTATCCTTAGCCCTGCGCCGCTGCTGCCACGGTCACTCCCGGCCGCCCGCCAGCGCCGGCCACTACCCAGCCCCGGACTGCTAGGGCTAGCAGCCGCCGCTGGGCGCTCTCCATCGCTCCCCAACGCTCGGCTCTCTGCGCCGCTGCTCTCCCCCTCCCTTCCGCTTCAGAGCTCCGGGCCGCGAACGGCAGCTGGCGCGGCTCTGTCTGCCGGGAGAGGAGAGAGGGGAGACTGACCGCGGACAGTGCGTGCTGCCGCGGTCCGTGTGTGAAGGGGAGGTCGCGCGGGAGGGAAGAGGATTGTGCCTGCATAGACGCGAGAGGCCCCATAAACTAAGCTGCATTTTCATGCAGCAGCACATTATCTACACAGCACACGTTCAGGCTTTTAAGCCTGTATTGCATATAGCTTTAAATAGATGGGTATATATATGCATGTGTATTTGGATATATGTGTGTATATATATATATATATATATATATATATATGTATATGTATATGTATATGTATATATATATATATATATATATGTATGTATATATATATATGTATGTATATATATATATATATATATATATATATATATATATATATATATATATATATATATATATATTTATATGTATATGTGTTGGCTGTGTATGTATGTATGTATATACAGGTTGAGTATCCCATATCCAAATATTCCGAAATACGGAATATTCCGAAATACGGACTTTTTTGAGTGAGAGTGAGATAGTGAAAACCTTGTTTTTTGATGGCTCAATGTACACAAACTATGTTTAAATACACAAAGTTATTAAAAATATTGTATTAAATGACCTTCAGGCTGTGTGTATAAGGTGTATATGGAACATAAATGAATTGTGTGAATGTAGACACACTTTGTTTAATGCACAAAGTTATAAAAAATATTGGCTAAAATTAACTTCAGGCTGTGTGTATAAGGTGTATATGAAACACAAATGCATTCTGTGCTTAGATTTAGGTCCCATCACCATGATATCTCATTATGGTATGCAATTATTCCAAACTACGGAAAAATCCGATATCCAAAATACCTCTGGTCCCAAGCATTTTGGATAAGGGATACTCAACCTGTATAGATATAGATATAGATATATAGATATATAGATATATAGATAGATATAGATATATAAAATGGATGTAGGTATATATATCTTTGTATAAAAAAAAAAAAAAAAAAAAAAAAAAGCACATGGCAGGACGCCATTTTAACTCTACTTCCTGCTTCTTTTTTCAGGAAGTTGCTGTCCTACTACACCCGGCCATCGGATGGAGCGTGGGTGTTACTAGGAATTTTGCACAGGTTTCATGTAGTGTAGAACATGTGCAATACACTTCAGGCTTATATGCACTTTAGTAACATTTCCTGAGTCGTGGGACTTGTTTCTCTTTGTGTACTTGTCTGTCTCTGTAGCTAATGCTAAATCAAAAGCCGCTTCACTACAACGTGTGTGTCCAGGGATCTACCACATGCACTATGTTTGTAAATACAGCTACACATACGTTCCCTTCCCCTCAGCCTCCATACCAAGGCTGGAGGATGTAATGTCGGGTTTACAATCGAAAATGGCCACGCCATGTAAGGAACGTGAATCAGCGAGATCTGAAGCTAAGGCAATGCCTCCTGAGATGCCAGTAGAGGCTCAGGAGACGTTCAGGACTTTGCACAAAGGTCTAGCTCTATTCCGGAAAATAGTTATCATTTCTCTTATAACTTCCCATTTTCAGGTATGTTGCGTTATGAAGACCTCCTATCGCATGACGAATATGAGGAGGTGAGGTGTGCCAGTAGTCAGATTATTTGCTAAACAGAGAACTCCAGTGTGTGTTCCTTATTCAGATTCTCTTCATAAACCAGAGTCTATGAATGGGAAAATCCACCGGCTGTGGATTCGCTGGTGTCAAACCTTTCACAGTTACCCATTCCAACTGCTACTACGCTTAAAAACCAGTCAGTGTAAGCTAGAAGCTATACTAAAGTCAATGTATACAGCAGCTGGGGTGTTGCTTAGACCTACTTTAGGGGGAATTTGGGAGAATAAGGCTGTAGTTGCGTGGAACACAGCTCAGTTCAGCCTACAGAAAGACCACCTTATAATTCTCTCTTATCACATCTGTGAATCTGCTGAGTATCTAGGTACGGCTTCTATGGACGTCGGCCAGGTTTGTTATCGCCGTTCAGCTTCACTAGCTCCGGCACGATGTACCCTCTGGCTGCGTTCTTAGCAGACGGAGGCGGAGGTTAAATGTGGTATAGAAGCGTTACCTTGCACTGGCAAGAAATTGTTTGGTCCTGAAGTGGACATATGGATTTCTGAGGTACATAGAGGGTAATACTCTGAACCAGCGTTCCAATCCTTTAGACCTTTCAAGGCCGTGATACAGGAACAACCACCCACGGTAGATGTGGTAGAGGACGTGGTTTCAACAAACCAACACCAGTCGTCCGGACGCTAAGGTCACAGACAAGCCAGTGGCATGACGGGCTCCCAGCCCATCAGTTGTGGGGGCACACCTTCAGACGTTCCTTTTGGCGTGGTTCCAGACATCCACAGATGGTGGATCAGCAGTTTAGTGTAAAAAGGTTACAAATTAGAGTTAGACTGTCTCCCACAACTGCGGTTTTTCAAGACTGCCTCTGTCGGACGACAAGAGGGCGGTTCTGTAATTTGCCATTCAGTCTCTGCTGGATTCCGCAGTTTTGATTCCGGTCCCTGTACAAAAACAAGTTAAGGGTTATTATTCCAGTCTGTTTGTGGCACCAAAGCCGGATAGCTCGGTCAGGCCAATATTGAACTTAAAGGGTCTCAATCAGTATGTCACTTACTACAGATTCAAGTTGGAATCTCTGTGGTCTGTAATTGCAGGTTTAGAGCCACAAGAATTCAGGGATTGCGCTGGATCTCAAGGATGCGTGCTTACACAATCCGATTTGGCCACCTCATCAGAGGTTCTTGCGGTTTGCGATATGGCAGAACCATTACCAGTTTCAGGTTCTACCATTTGGCCTCTCGTCAGCGCCTCGGGTATTCACTAAAGTGATGTCTGTGATGATAGCTCATCTCAGATCCCTGGGAGTGACAATAGTTCCGTACTTAGACGATCTGCTCATCAAAGCTCCGTCTCAACAGACGCTCCTCCAACATGTGCTGGTTCAGCACGGTTGGATTGTCAACTTCAAGAAATCACATCTACTTCCGTCTCAACGACTTCAATTCCTGGGCATGATTCTCGATACGGTAAATCAAAGAATTTACCTCCCAAAACAGAACGTACAGATTATTCGTCATCTGGTACAATTAGTGCTCAAGCCACGCACAGTCTCAGTACATTTGTACATTCGCCTCTTAGGCACAATGGTGTGGCTTTCGAAGCGCTTCAGTTCGGAAGATTTCACTCGCGTCCTTTTCAACTGGATGTGCTCGCACAGTGGTCGGGCTCGCATCTGCAGATTCACCGGAGGGTGAGGTTGTCTCCACGGGCCAGAGTATCTCTACTCTGGTGGCTCAACGTACACAATCTAACCGCAGGGAAACGGTTCGGCGCCTGGAATTGGATAATTCTAACGTCGGACGCCAGTTTCAGAGGTTGGGGAGCTGTGGTTCAAATTGGTCAGCTCCAGGGTCTCTGGGCGGATCACGAAAGATTGCTGTCTATAAATGTCCTGGAACTCCGGGCAATTTACAATGTGCTACGACAAGCAGTGCACATGCTTCGGTCTCACTGTCCAGGTGCAGTCAGACAACACGATGGCGGTCGCGTGCATTAACAAACAAGGAGGAACGAGAAGCCGCATGGCCATGCAGGAAGTAGCTCGAATCCTCATTTGGGCCGAGCATCACCAAGTGGTATTGTCGGCAGTGTTCATTCCGGGAGTGGACAACTGGGAGGCGAATTATCTTAGCCGTCGGGAATTTCATCCAGAAAAATGGCCATTAAATCCAGAAGTGTTTCGCATGTTGGTCCAAAGGTGGGGTTACCCTCAAGTGGACCTGATGGCATCTCGCCACAATCACCAAACGCCCCAGTATGGGTCCAGAATGAGAGATCCAAAGGCAGTGGCGGTGGATGCTCTCACAATCGCGTGACAGTACAGCCACGTGTATCTGTTTCCACCGTTTCCGCTGTTCCCTCTGTTGCTAAAACAGAGTCCGCCACAGTCATACTAGTGGCGCCTCATTGGCCTAGGTGAGCTTGGTTCTCGGATCTCCGCGGATTTCTCGCAGGCGATCTTTGGCCGCTCTCACTCCGTCCGGTCCTGTTACAACAGGGTCTGTTCCTTTACCCCGATTTAGCGCGGCTGCGTTTCATGGGGTGGCTGTTGAGACCGCCCTCTTAGGAACAAAAGGCATTCCACAATCGGTTATACCAACCATGTTACGTGCTAGGAAGCCAGTTATGGCAGCTCATTATTACAAAATTTGGCGTGCATATATAGGTTGGTGTGAAGCTTGGAAGTTTCCGACATCTTCTTTCAAGTTATCCCGTCTTTTGTTATTTCTACAGACGGGGTTAGATGGAGGACTGCGTTTATCTACACTAAAAGTGCAGGTATCTGCTTTTGTCAATTTACTTTAAAAGAATATTGGCTCTATTGCCGTCTCACACACCGTTTCTGCAAGGTGTTCTCAGAGTACAGCCTCCATTCATTCCACCTACAGTGCCATGGGACTTGAATCTGGTTTTAGATTTTGTACAGCTTCATACTTTGAACCCTTACATTAAGTGGATGTTAAGTTTCTCACTTGGAAAACGATTTTTTTTCTCCTAGCCTTAGCTTCGGCAAGGCGTGTTTCAGATTTGGGTGCATTGGCATGCAAGCCACTGTTTGTAGTGTTTCATGATGACAGAGCGGAGCTTCGTACGAATCCCGCTTTCTGGCGAAAGGTAGTGTCATATGTTCACATCAATCAACCAATAGTAGTTCCTGTGTTAACAGGACAGTCTGGAACTTTGGATGTGGTACGCGCATTACGCGTTTGTGTCCCGAACGTCTACAGTTTGTAAGACGGATACGTTGTTTGTTCTCTATGATGCTGCCAAAATGGGTTGGCCAGCTTCTAAGCAGACCTTATCCAGATGGATTATACTGACCATACGTCAGGCTTACCTTCATGCTAGGTTACAGCCGCCTACATCAGTAACAGCTCTTTCCACACGTTCTGTGGAAACTTCAGGGGCAGCTGGTCGTGGGGTTTCTACGACGCAGAATTGCCTTGCGGCTACATAGTCATCAGTGCACACGTTTGTGCGCTTTTACAAGTTAATGCGTTTGCGGCATCAGCATCTAGCTTTGGCCGCCTAGTGTTACAGGTGCCAAACAGCTCTCCCGCCCACGAGGGAAGCTTTGGTACGTCCCAAGAGTACTCCAGTGACCCCTAGTGGATGAAAAAGAAAATAGGATTTTGGTACTTACCAGGTAAAAACCTTTTCTTTGAATCCATAGGGGGCACTGGACGCCCACCCAGAGCAGTTTTATCTAGTTTGTGGTAAGTTCAGGGGATCTTATGGTAACACGTTCTCACCGACTGGTTCAAGTTTTCAAGTTCTATCGGTTATAGTGTCAACTGTTTAGTTGTCAGTAACGTTATGTGTCAACTTTAATGTTGTCTGTTATGTTATAATGTTATATGTAATTCTCCATTGTCAACCTCTCTATCGCTCCTGTTCGGCTCAGTAAAAAACACTGAGGTACTCTGGGAATATGGAGGGGAGGAGAGTTACTAAATTTAAATATTCAGTGCCCTGTTCCTGCGGAAGCCGTCCATATCCCAAGAGTACTCCAGTGCCCCCTATGGATTCAAAGAAAAGGATTTACCTGGTAAGTACCAAAATCCTATTTTTCTTCCAAAAAGAACTGGCTTCACTGCCTGAAGTTCAGACTTTTGTTAAGGGAGTGTTGCATATTCAGCCCCCGTTTGTGCCTCTAGAGGCACCGTGGGATCTCAACGTGGTGTTGGATTTCCTGAAGTCGCATTGGGTTGAGCCACTTAAATTCGTAGAGCTAAAATACCTCACGTGGAAAGTGGTCATGCTGTTGGCTTTGGCGTCGGCCAGGCGTGTATCAGAATTGGCGGCTTTGTCATGCAAAAGCCCTTATCTGATTTTCATATGGATAGGGCGGAATTGAGGACTCGTCCAGCTTTTCATGTGAACCAACCTATTGTGCCTGCGGCTACGTGGGACTTGGAGGACTCCAAGTTACTGGACGTAGTCAGGGCCCTGAAAATATGTTTCCTGGACGGCTGGAGTCTGGAAAACTGACTCGCTATTTATCCTGTATGCACCCAACAAGCTGGGTGCTCCTGCTTCTAAGCAGACTATTGCTCGCTGGATCTGTAGCACGATTCAACTTGCACATTCTGCGGCTGGACTGCCGCACCCTAAATCTTTAAAGGCCCATTCCACGAGGAAAGTGGGCTCTTCTTGGGCGGCTGCCCGAGGGGTCTCGGCTTTACAACTTGCCGAGCTGTTACTTGGTTGGGTTCAAACATTTTTGCAAGAGTCTACAAGTTTGATACCCTGGCTGAGGAGGACCTTGAGTTTGCTCATTCGGTGCTGCAGAGTCATCCGCACTCTCCCGCCTGTTTGGGAGCTTTGGTATAATACCCATGGTCCTTACGGAGTTCCCAGCATCCACTAGGACGTCAGAGAAAATAAGATTTTACTCACCGGTAAATCTATTTCTTGTAGTCCGTAGTGGATGCTGGGCGCCCATCCCACGTGCGGATTGTCTGCAATACTTGTATATAGTTATTGCCTAACTAAAGGGTTATTGTTATAAGCCATCTGTTAGTGAGGCTCAGTTATATTTCATACTGTTAACTGGGTATAATATCACGAGTTATACGGTGTGATTGGTGTGGCTGGTATGAGTCTTACCCGGGATTCCAAATCCTTTCCTTATTGTGTCAGCTCTTCCGGGCACAGTATCCTAACTGAGGTCTGGAGGAGGGTCATAGAGGGAGGAGCCAGTGCACACCAGGTAGTCCTAAAGCTTTCTTTAGTTGTGCCCAGTCTCCTGCGGAGCCGCTATTCCCAGCATCCACTACGGACTACGAGAAATAGATTTACCGGTGAGTAAAATCTTATTTTTATTCCCTGCCTCTTCAAATGGAAGTTCTAACCAGATGGAGCAAATCCCATCAGCAAATCAGGACACAGACTATCGTTCCATCTCGGGAGGTACGTCACTCTATCTTGTGGTGGCTCCAGACAGGGTTTGCCGCTATCAGTTTCTTGATTGGGTTCTCCTCACCATACCATCGACGCAAGCCTTTGGTAGTCCTTTCGGCGGTAGTGGATGGCTCAGGAGAACAGACTTCTGATCAATATTCTAGAAGTCCATGCAGTTTTCAGGGCTCTCTGTCCAGCTCTGCCACTTTTTTAACATCACCCAGTCCAGTTACAGTATGAAAACCGTTGCTTACATCAACAGTCATGGTTGCACTCGCAGCTGTTGCGCCATGAAGGAGGGCGTAGTCACATTCTCCTTTTGGGTGGTGCATTTTCTGCCGGCTGTCTTCATTCCAGGAGTCCAAAAATGGGAAGTGGACTTCAGAAACTGCCAGAATGTTCAATAAAGTGAGTGGGATCTTCATCCAGATGTCTTTCAACTCCTAGTTCATTGATGGGGCTGGCCGGACATCAACTTGATGGCGTTTTGACAAAACCACAAGTTGCCGAGATACTGCTCCTGCACCAGGGATCTGGGGGCCCTTCTGGTGGTCGCCTTAGTGGTTTGGTGGGCCTTTACTCTCATGTACATCTTTCCCCTGAGCTCGTTGGTTCTGCAGGTACTCCGGAAGCTGCAGTTGGAAGATGGCACCACGATTCTATTAGCTCCCAATTGGCCACGACGAGCTATGTACGCGGATCTTCTCGGCCTCTCCGTCTACTCTCCATAAGGTCTTCCCCTTTGGCTGGACCTTCTGTTGAAGAGCTCATGCTTCCATCCGGCTCTGGCCGTCTTACTTTGACAGAGTGGCTTTTGAAACATCCAACTTCAGGGCCAAGGATTTCTTCGACTCCAGTTGGGCCATTGTATTGTGCTTCATGCCTGTAAACATTCTTCTACCGGAACTTATCAGTGGGATTGGTGTACTTCTCCTGGTATTCACTAGAGGTTTTTAAGCCCCAGGCGTTTTGGCTCTCGCAGATCCTTTCCTTTCTCCAGGCTGGTCTGTATTTGGGCCTCCGCCTAGCCTGTTTGAAGGTGCAAGTTTCAGCCCTTTCTGTCCTCTTCCAGAGGCAGATCTCACTGATGCCAGATGTTCGGACCTTCTTTCAGGGTGTCCTCCATGTGTAGCCTCCGTTTTTTCTTGTGGCTCCCTGGAACTTGTTCATAGTTCTTTTGAGCACTTTAGTCATTGCCTTTTGAACCTTTAGGACACTGAAATTTCGCTGGCTTACGTGGTAGACTACAAAACAAAAGTATAGCAGCTGTTTTTAGAATTAAAAAAATTTAATGGCTTGTTTAAAAAGGATAACAAATTTTATTAAAGCTGTACACAATAAAATTCTATGAAATCGAAATTCATAACAAATCAATAAAAAGCCACATATCTGTGTGGCTTTTTATTGCTTTATTTATTTCGATTTAATAGATTTTAATTTAATAGCTTTAATAAATTTGTAATCCTTTTTAAACAAGCCGTTCCATTTTTTCTTCTAACCAGCCAGCGCTGGTATATTTTTGTTTTGTCTATATCTCTTTAGGGGATTTGACCATCCCTTTACTGGCTGCTGTTGACCGTGCATCCTATATTGTTCTATATTACATGTTAGGCTGTTTTCCTGCTTGCACTAGTATCGGCCCGGCGGGTGTCCGACTTAAGCGCCTCTCCATATTTGGTTTTCCACTTGGACCGGGCTGTACTGTGGACGCGACACTGCTACCTACCTAAGGTATTTTCTCTGTTTCATCATGTTAACCAAGAAGGCATGGTTCCTGCCTTTACAGTTCCTGATTCTTCGCCCAAAGAGGCCTCTTTGGATGTAGTTTGGGCCCTCCGAATTTATGTTGACAGAATGAAACAACTTCATAAATCTGAGTTCCTCTTTGTCCTATATGACTGACTTTCACAAACTGGACTGGCCGGCTTCCAAACAGACATTGGCCAGATGGCACTGTTGACTATCCAGCACGCTTGCTCAACAGTGTACCTTCCTGTCCCTGCCGTGGTGACTGTACATTTCACCCGGTCGGTGGAGACTTCCTGGGTGGCTCGTTGTGACGCCTGAGCTGGGCAGCTCTGTAACACGACAACGTGATCCTCAGCCCATAAGTTTCTCAAATACTAATAATTTGACACCTTTGTGTCTGCTGATGTGAAATTTGGGCAAAGTACTCCTAAATTCAGCTCAGTAGCGTCCCCTCCCTTAGGGAAATTGCTTTGGGATGTCCCATAGTCAGCCTGTGTCCCCTATGGATTGAAAAAGATTAATGTGCTTACCTCTTAAATTCTTTTTCTCCAAGATCAATAGGGGACACAGGGCGCCCACCCTGATGCACCTGGCTTGTGGAATTTTTTTCTCTGCTTCCCCTGTCCACATCTTCTGCGTGTGTTTACTCTTGTGTGTCTTCTTACTCGCTTGTTAACTAAATTGGTGGCCTGAGGCTGTGGGCAGGGTATAGGGAGGAAGGATCCTGGGCTGCTGGGAGTAAAAAGTTTCATTATTTGGTGCCCAGTCCTTTTGTGCACTGCCTATACCCATAGTCAGCCTCTGACCCCAATGGATTTAGAAGAAAAATATTTAACAGGTAAGCACACAAATCTCCTTTTTGTCTCACTGGTAAGAGTCACCGATGAAGTGATTAGATAATAAATCCTCAAACTTGGCATTCAAATCCCACTCTAAACTGGTTTTCTAGTTGTCACTTGTCAAATCTTCAACCACCAGAATAACATAATCTGAACACCAATGCATCACAACGCTAAACCAGAAGTGCACACCTGTTTTTATGTGGTCTGAAGGAAAAATATAAAAATTGAAGGACGTGCAATAAATCTCAACTTGATTAAACATGAAAATAGGGGCTATTTTGAGATTTCTAGTCTAACTGAGATACAGCATAACCGCAATCGAGATGGGGCGAGGACACTCCTTGTAATGTGTTTAGTGTGCTACCTAACTTACCTCCATCTCAAAAGTGGCATCTCTACCCACCTATCTGCTTTAGTAACACATTCACACTTGCCTAAATTACTTTTTTTCATTTTTTTGCATAGAAATACAAACTTTTTGTTTAAATGTCTTTATCTTTATTTTAGGTCAGGTCTGGTCTTGGGGAGATGGAGATTATGGAAAGTTAGGCAGAGGAGGAAGTGATGGCTGTAAAACACCCAAGCTGATTGAAAAGCTGCAAGATCTGGATGTATTGAAAGTGCGCTGTGGAAGCCAGTTTTCTATTGCTGTCACCAAAGATGGCCAGGTCTACTCCTGGGGAAAAGGAGACAATCAGAGGCTTGGACATGGGACAGAGGAGCATGTCCGATATCCCAAGCTCCTGGGTGGCTTGCATGGTAAGGAAATGATACTATGATATAATAAAAATTAAAAGCTAGTTTGTAGCCATTCACTGTATCCTTCTAAACTAAAAATTATTTTTCTCTGACGTCCTAAGTGGATGCTGGGGACTCCGTCAGGACCATGGGGAATAGCGGCTCCGCAGGAGACAGGGCACAAAATTTAAAGTTTGACCACTAGGTGGTGTGCACTGGCTCCTCCCCCTATGACCCTCCTCCAAGCCTCAGTTAGGTTTTTGTGCCCGGCCGAGAAGGGTGCAATCTAGGTGGCTCTCCTAAAGAGCTGCTTAGAATAAAAGTTTGTTAGGTTTTTTATTTTCAGTGAGTCCTGCTGGCAACAGGCTCACTGCAACGCGGGACTAAGGGGAGAAGAAGCGAACTCACCTGCGTGCAGGATGGATTGGCTTCTTAGGCTACTGGACACTAGCTCCAGAGGGACGATCACAGGTACAGCCTGGATGGGTCACTGGAGCCGCGCCGCCGGCCCCCTTACAGATGCTGAAGAGAGAAGAGGTCCAGAAATCGGCGGCTGAAGACTTCCCAGTCTTCTTAAGGTAGCGCACAGCACTGCAGCTGTGCGCCATTGCTCTCAGCACACTTCACACCGCGGTCACTGAGGGTGCAGGGCGCTGGGGGGGGGGGCGCCCTGGGCAGCAATGTAATTACCTTTACTGGCTAAAAATACATCACATATAGCCCCTGGGCTATATGGATGTATTTAACCCCTGCCAGGATTACAGAAAAAACCGGGAGAAGAGCCCGCCGTGAAGGGGGCGGGGCCTATCTCCTCAGCACACAGCGCCATTTTTCCCACACCGATCCGCTGGTGGGAAGGCTCCCAGGCTCTCCCCTGCACTGCACTACAGAAACAGGGTTAAAACAGAGAGGGGGGGCATATTTTGGCGATATTAATATATATTAAGCTGCTATAAGGGAAAACACTTACTATAAGGTTGTCCCTGTATAATTATAGCGCTTTGGTGTGTGCTGGCAAACTCTCCCTCTGTCTCCCCAAAGGGCTAGTGGGGTCCTGTCCTCTATCAGAGCATTCCCTGTGTGTGTGCTGTTTGTCGGTACGTGTGTGTCGACAGGTATGAGGACGATGTTGGTGTGGAGGCGGAGCAATTGCCTGTAATGGGATGTCACCCCCTAGGGAGTCGACACCGGAATGGATGGCTTTATTTATGGAATTACGTGATAGTGTCAACACGCTACAAGGTCGGTTGACGATATGAGACGGCCGGCAAACCAATTAGTACCTGTCCAGGCGTCTCAAACACCGTCAGGGGCTTTAAAACGCCCATTACCTCAGTCGGTCGACAGACACGGACACTGACTCCAGTGTCGACGGTGAAGAAACAAACGTATTTTCCAGTAGGGCCACACGTTACATGATCACGGCAATGAAGGAGGCGTTACATATTTCTGATACTACAAGTACCACAAAAATGGGTATTATGTGGGGTGTGAAAAAACTACCTGTAGTTTTTCCTGAATCAGATGAATTGATTGAAGTGTGTGATGAAGCGTGGGTTAACCCCGATAGGAAGTTGCTAATTTCAGAGAAGTTATTGGCATTATACCCTTTCCCGCCAGAGGTTAGGGCGCGCTGGGAAACACCCTCTAGGGTAGATAAAGCGATTACACGCTTATCAAAACAAGTGGCGTTACCGTCTCCTGATACGGCCGCCCTCAAAGATCCAGCTGATAGGAGGCTGGAAAATACTCTAAAAAGTATATACACACATACTGATGTTATACTGCGACCAGCAATCGCCCCAGCATGGATGTGCAGTGCTGGGGGGGTTTGGTCGGAATCTCTGACTGGAAATATTGATACCCTGAATAGCGACAATATTTTATTGACTATAGAGCATTTAAAGGATGCATTTTCTTTATATGCGAGATGCACAGAGGGATATTTGCACTCTAGCATCAAGGGTAAGTGCGCTGTCCATTTCTGCCAGAAGAAGTTTATGGACGCGACAGTGGTCAGGTGATGCGGATTCCAAGCGGCATATGGAAGTTTGCCGTATAAAGGGGAGGAATTATTTGGGGTCGGTCTATCGGACTTGGTGGCCACGGCAACAGCCGGAAAATCCACCTTTTTTACCTCCGGTCACCTCCCAACAGAAAAAGACAGTCTTTTCAGCCTCAGTCCTTTCGTTCTCATAAGAACAAGCGGGCAAAAGGCCATTCATATCTGCCCGAGGCAAAGGAAAGGGTAAGAGACTGCAGCAAGCAGCTCCTTCCCAGGAGCAGAAGCACTCCCCCGCTTCTGAAAAGTCCTCAGAATGTCGCTGGGGCCTTACAAGCGGACTCAGGTCCGGTGGGGGGGTCGTCTCAAGAATTTCAGCGCGCAGTGGGCTCACTCGCAAGTCGACCCCTGGATCCTGCAGGTAGTATCACAGGGGTACAGATTGGAATTCGAGACGTCTCTTCCTCGCAGATTCCTGAAGTCTGCTTTACCAACATCTCCCTCCGACAGGGAGACGGTGTTGGAAGCTATTCACAAGCTGTATTCCCAGCAAGTAATAGTCAAGGTACCCCTACTACAACAAGGAAAGGGGTATTATTCCACGCTGTTTGTGGTACCGAAGCCGGACGGCTCGGTGAGAACTATTCTAAGTCTGAAATCTTTTGAACACTTACATACAAAGGTTCAAGTTCAAGATGAAATCACTCAGAGCAGTGATAGCGAATCTGGAAGAAGGGGACTTTATGGTGTCCTTGGACATCAAGGATGCTTACCTCCATGTCCCAATTTGCCCTTCAAACCAAGGGTACCTCAGGTTCGTGGTACAAAACTGTCACTATCAGTTTCAGACGTTGCCGTTTGGATTGTCCACGGCACCCCGGGTCTTTACCAAGGTAATGGCCGAAATGATGATTCTTCTTCGAAGAAAAGGCGTATTAATTATCCCTTACTTGGACGATCTCCTGATAAGGGCAAGATCCAGAGAACAGTTAGAGGCCGGTGTAGCACTAACCCAAGTAGTGCTGCAACAGCACGGGTGGATTCTAAATTTTCCAAAATCCCAGCTGAGCCCGACGACACGTCTGCTGTTCCTAGGGATGATTCTGGACACAGTTCAGAAAAAGGTTTTTCTCCCGGAGGAGAAAGCCAGGGAGTTATCCGAGCTAGTCAGGAACCTCCTAAAACCAGGAAAAGTGTCAGTGCATCAATGCACAAGAGTCCTGGGTAAATGATGGCTTCTTACGAAGCGATTCCATTCGGCAGATTCCACGCAAGAACTTTTCAGTGGGATCTGCTGGACAAATGGTCCGGATCGCATCTTCAGATGCATCAGCGGATAGCCCCGTCTCCATGGACAAGGGGGTCTCTTCTGTGGTGGTTGCAGAGTGCTCACCTTTTTGGAGGGCCGCAGATTCGGCATTCAGGACTGGGTCCTGGTGACCACGAATGCCAGCCTGAGAGGCTGGGGAGCAGTCACACAGGGAAGAAATTTCCAGGGAGTGTGGTCAAGCCTGGAGACTTCACTTCACATAAATATACTGGAGCTAAGGGCAATTTACAATGCTCTAAGCCTGGCAAGACCTCTGCTTCAGGGTCAGCCGGTGTTGATCTAGTAGGGCAACACCACGGCAGTCGCCCACGTAAACAGACAGGGCGACACAAGAAGCAGGAGGGCAATGGCAGAAGCTGCAAGGATTTTTCACTGGGCAGAAAATCATGTGATAGCACTGTCAGCAGTGTTCATTCCGGGAGTGGACAACTGGGAAGCAGACTTCCTCAGCAGACACGATCACCACCCGGGAGAGTGGGGACTTTATCCAGAAGTCTTCCACATGATTGTGAACCGTTGGGAAAAACCAAAGGTGGACATGATGGCGTCCCGCCTCAACAAAAAACTGGACAGGTATTGCGCCAGGTCAAGAGACCCTCAGGCAATAGCTGTGGACGCATTGGTAACACCATGGGTGTACCAGTCAATGTATGTGTTCCCCCCTCTGCCTCTCATACCCAAGGTACTGAGAATTATAAGGCGAAGGGGAGTAAGAACGATACTCGTGGCTCCGGATTTGCCAAGAAAGACTTGGTACCCGGAACTTCAAGAGATGCGCACAGAGGATCCGTGCACTCTACCTCTAGACTTACCGCGGCTGCGTTTGACGGCATGGCAGTTGAACGCCGGATCCTGAAGGAGAGGGCTCCGACGGAGGAATTTCAACTGGGTCGATTCCTACATTTCCTGCAAACAGGATTGTCTATGGGCCTCAAATTGGGGTCCATTAAGGTTCAAATTTCGGCCCTGTCGATTTTCTTCCAGAAAGAATTGGCTTCAGTTCCTGAAGTCCAAGCTTTTGTCAAAGGAGTACTACATATACAGCCCCGGTTGTGCCTCCAGTGGCACCGTGGGATCTCAATGTAGTTTTGGGATTCCTCAAATCCCATTGGTTTGAGCCACTCAAATCGGTGGATTTGAAATATCTTACATGGAAAGTGACCATGCTACTGGCCCTGGCTTCGGCCAGGAGAGTGTCAGAATTGGCGGCTTTTTCGTACAAAAGCCATATCTGATTTTCCATTGGGACAGGGCAGAACTGCGGACGCGTCCTCAGTTTCTCCCTTAGGTGGTATCAGCGTTTCACCTGAACCAACCTATTGTGGTGCCTGCGGCTTCTAGCGACTTGGAGGACTCCAAGTTGTTCGACGTTGTCAGAGCCTTAAAAAAAAAAAAAAAAATATATATATATATATATATATATATATATATATTTCAAGGACGGCTGGAGTCAGAAAGTCTGACTCGCTGTTTATACTGTATGCACCCAACCAGCTGGGTGTTCCTGCGTCTAAGCAGACGATTGCTCGTTGGATTTGTAGCACAATTCAACTTGCGCATTCTGTGGCAGGGCCTGCCACAGCCAAAATCTCTAAATGCCCACTCCACAAGGAAGGTGGGCTCACCTTGGGCGGCTGCCCGAGGGGTCTCGGCATTACAACGCTGCCGAGCAGCTACGTGGTCAGGGGAGAACACGTTTGTAAAATTCTACAAATTTGATACCCTGGCTATGGAGGACCTGGAGTTCTCTCATTCGGTGCTGCAGAGTCATCCGCACTCTCCCGCCCGTTTGGGAGCTTTGGTATAATCCCCATGGTCCTGACTGAGTCCCCAGCATCCACTTAGGACGTCAGAGAAAATAAGAATTTACTTACCGATAATTCTATTTCTCGTAGTCCGTAGTGGATGCTGGGCGCCCATCCCAAGTGCGGATTGTCTGCAATACTTGTACATAGTTATTGTTACAAAAATCGGGTTATTATTGTTGGAAGCCATCTTTTCAGAGGCTCCTCTGTTATCATGCTGTTAACTGGGTTCAGATCTCAAGTTGTACAGTGTGATTGGTGTGGCTGGTATGAGTCTTACCCGGGATTCAAAATCCTTCCTTATTGTGTACGCTCGTCCGGGCACAGTATCCTAACTGACGCTTGGAAGGAGGGTCATAGGGGGAGGAGCCAGTGCACACCACCTAGTGGTCAAACTTTTAATTTTGTGCCCTGTCTCCTGCGGAGCCGCTATTCCCCATGGTCCTGACGGAGTCCCCAGCATCCACTACGGACTACGAGAAATAGAATTATCGATAAGTAAATTCTTATTTTCCCTTTAGCTTTAGTGAGACACGGATGTAAGAAGCCGAGCAATAGAAAACAAAAAATTACTCCTTGTCCTTCTCCTTGGACTATTCTGATAGAGTGCATGTGGGTTGGCCTGAGTTTCACACCTTATTATTTCCTAGGACTGGTTTTACCTTCAGTCTGGCACTTTATACATTTGAAGTCCTACGAGCACCTCATTGTTTGAATGGCTAGTTTCCCCTTCCCTGATGCTAGGGCTCTGTGCAGTGTTTTGGATGAATTGATAGTGGGGTCCATCTTCTAGTGAAGTAAACAAAGCTAGAGAAGGTTATGAAGATATGGGGTTAAAAGGTGCATACACACTAGACGATGTGCTCTATGAGCGGCGGAGTCTAGTGTTTCCCCCTCCCGCGCCGAGCGGTCGGGCATACATTAATGGGCCCTACACACTGCGCGACCCGCCGCCGAGCTGCCCGACCGCCGATATGGCAGACGGGCGACCCGGTGACGGGGGGAATGAAGTTTCTTCACTCCCCCTGTCACTCTGCTCCATAGCAGTGCATGCAAATATGGACGAGATTGTCTATATTGGCCTGCATGCACAAGCAACGGGGCACCAACGATGAACGAGCGCGGGGCCGCGCATTGTTCGTTGCTGCCTCCACACTGAAAGCTATGAATGGTATCTCGTTCATTAATGAACGAGATTGTTCATATCTTTCAGTAATATCGCCCAGTGTGCAGGGCCCATAAGCGATATGATGTTCATATTTCAGTGACGTCACGCAGCTGCCGGGCCGTGCAGTCAGCTCTTGGACGACAGTCCAGATTAAGCATGCATGCACGGCCGACAGCGAGGGTCGTTGACGACCCGCGGGGACGCACATCTGTCGTCACCGGCATACACACTTGCCGAGAAAGTGAACGATGTTGCTCAGGAAGGGTGAAAATGAGCAGCGACGTTCATTTTATCAGAAAGTGTGTATGCACCTTTAAGGTCCGTACACACTTAACGATAAAATGAGCGACGTCGCTCATTTTATCGTCAAGTGTGTATGCCGCCAGCGACGACTGATGCGCGGCCCCGCGGGTCGGAAACGATCGTCGCTGCCGGTAGGGCATGCATGAAGGATGTGGACTGTCGTCCACGACCTTCATGCAGGGCTGGCGGGGGCGTGACGTCACTGAGCGATATGAGCTGTCAAATCGCTCAGTGAGTACAGGCGGCCGCCGACCGGCCGACCCGGGAGGGGAAAACGTTAGACGATGTCGCTCACAGAGCGACATCCTCTAATGTGTATGGGCCTTTAGACAATGTGCTACCTCCAGTGAATCCTCCCTACAACTGATTCTGTTGACTATTTTTATAGCTGTGGTACTTTTTTATTTCTAAATATTTTGAAGAAGTGAAAGTTTAACCCAAAGCTCCCTCGTCTATCACCCTGTTTTACTCATTGTAATGTGTAACAGGCTATGTGAATTTATGACTGAATATTCGCTTTCCGCATATGTCTGTAACCTGCTATTAATAGTAGGTTGCAGACCGACATTTGGTGTGTTAGCCACCAAATTCTCACAGATTAAGTGTCAACTGTGCAACACCGGTGTGCCCCCATTGGCAAAAATGTCATTCCTCCAGCAGGACCCTTAATGATCACCTGAAAGTACTTACTTCCATGTGATGAGTTGTAGCTACTTTAGCACCACTTTACTGGTGAATATTGCTGGGTCCTCCTGAGTGCTGACTCTGCATCAGGACTACCTGGTAGTAGACAGAGCTAGGGTGCTGTGTAAAACACAAGCATTCCAGGTACTGAAAGGCTTTTCAATCTTTGGGGGGGATGTTTACTAAAGTGTGGGATTTCAGATGTGGAGATGTTGCCCATAGCAACCAATCAGATCCTGGCTAATATCTTCTAGCAGGTGCTAGATAAATGATAAGCAGTATATGATTGGTTGCTATGGGTAACATCTCCACACCTGCAAACCTGCACTTTTAGTAAATATACCACTGTGTGTGTGGAATACAGTAGATGCATTTAAAAACAATAGTGTTTACTGGTTAATAATTAGTCTTAAAAGAGCTATTACACAACTAAATGTTTTGATTAAGTGCTCACATGTTAATTAACTTAGCTTGAATGTGAATCAGCCTGGGCCTTGTTTACTTTTAACAGTGATATCAATGGCTGCAGTGTGTGAGATCTTACACTGAATATGCTCAAACAGCATTTTCTCTTACGTCCTAGAGGATGCTGGGGACTCCGTAAGGACCATGGGGAATAGACGGGCTCCACAGGAGACATGGGCACTATAAAGAAACTTTAGAATGGGTGTGCACTGGCTCCTCCCTCTATGCCCCTCCTCCAGACCTCAGTTAAATACTGTGCCCAGAGGAGACTGGGTGCTTTCAGGGGAGCTCTCCTGAGTTTCTCTGTAATAAAGAATTTTGTTAGGTTTTTTATTTTCAGGGAGTCCTGCTGGCAACAGGCTCCCTGCGCCGTGGGACTGAGGAGAGAGAAGCAGACCTACTTCAGTGATAGGTTCTGCTTCTTAGGCTACTGGACACCATTAGCTCCAGAGGGATCGGAACGCAGGTCTCACCCTTGCCGTTCGTCCCAGAGCCGCGCCGCCGTCCTCCTTGCAGAGCCGGAAGATTGAAGCCGGGTGAGTATATGAAGAAAGAAGACTTCACAGGCGGCAGAAGACTTCGGATCTTCACTGAGGTAACGTGCAGCGGTAATGCTGCGTGCCATTGCTCCCGCACACACATACAGGCACAGATGGGTGCAGGGCGCAGAGGGGGCGCCCTGGGCAGCAATAATCCTCTTGGCTGGCATTACAAGTATATTCAGCTATAGCAGTATAATATACTATCCCCCGCCAGGTTAATTTTGTATTTTGAGCGGGACCGAAGCCCGCCGCTGAGGGGGCGGAGCTTGATCCCACAGCACTAACCAGCGCCAATTTCTCCACAGCACGCTGCTGAGAAGCTGGCTCCCCGGACTCTCCCCTGCTGAACACGGTGACAGAGGGCTTTGAAGGAGGGGGGGGGGCGCATAATTTGGGCGCAGTCAGTATGTGTGTGTGTATATATGTGTGTATATATGTGTGTGTATGTATGTGTATATATATGTATGTGTATATATATGTATGTGTATATATATGTATGTGTATATATATATGTATGTGTATATATATGTATGTGTGTATATATATATATGTATGTGTGTATGTATATATATATATATATATATATATATATGAAGGAATGGCACTCCCAAAGTAATAGCAAGTAAAGCAGCCGGTGCCCTCACAATATAAGCATATAATAGAATGGAGGTGCGGCACTCACGGCTTCCAATAACGGACACAACGCGGTCACGTCTATATAGTAACGTTTCAGTGCCCCAGCACTGTCGTCAGACTTTATTAAAGAATAAAAACAACATGTACATACCTTTTATAGCAAGTGAATTAAAACATTGAAACCACGCCAGACGCCGGGCTCGGGACAAAGCACCCGCCCAGCGGCAGCAGATGACATCATAAATCTAAACACCAATGAATGAACACCATTACAACCACATCACCATGGTGATATTAAAAACAGGAAATAAGCAGAAGTAATACAGAAGCATACTACAGAATGGATATAATAGCGTAATAGCATAAATAACACATTGAAAAATCAATATAGTAGATAAGCATTATTATACAAGCTAATAAATCAATATATAACATACAAATAGAGCAGCATGTAGGGCCAGGACCAAATGCATAATCAATAGAAACAAGCATATGAAATACCGTCATTCAGACCCTTAGGAGCTAGAACACCCAAACGCATGATCCAACGGGTCTCACATTGTAATAGTTTGCGTGATCGATCACCCCCTCTAATAGAGGCGGGGACATGATCAATCATGCGATAACGCAAACTATTAAGGGGATGATGAAGCTCGACAAAGTGCCTAGCAACAGGTTGATCAGAACAACCACTTTTCAGAGCATTCCTAATTGCTGAACGGTGTGCAGACATCCGTTCTTTAAATTTACGTTCGGTCTTTCCCACGTAGCTATTGCCACATGGGCAAATAAGTTGATAGACAACAAAAGTAGAATTACATGTTAACAAATGTTTAATATAAATAATTTTACCCGTATGAGGATGTGCAAAGCTGCTACCAGCCAGAAGAAATTGGCAGGTAACACATGTACAACGTACACAGCCAGTCTGTTGTAAAGTGGGGGAGTTTTTAGCAACATCAGATTTCACAAGGAAATCACGTAAATTACGGCCACGGGAATAACAAGGCATAAGACGGGTATGATTAAGTGGTAAAAGATGATCAGACTCAATCAAAGGCCAATGTTTTTTAGTAATATTATTAATTAAAGGGGAAGATACATTATATCTGTTAACCCAAGGGAATCTATCAGATTTATTAGAGCTTTTTGAACTAGATACCAATAAGGAATTGCGATCTATTTTTAATACTCTAGCCTTAGTAGCAAGCAAATCATCGAGTGAATACCCCCTTACAACAAATTTAGTAATTAATGTATCAATTTGTTTAGCAGCAACCTCAATATTAGAATTGATTCTGTGCAATCGAATAATTTGCGAGTAAGGCAAACCACGAATCAAGCTTTTAGGATGACAACTAGTGGCTTGTAAAAGCATATTACGGTCAGTTGGTTTCGTAAATAATGATGTGTTAATTTGCCCATCATTCACAGAAATCATGACATCAAGAAAAGAGATCTGATCTCTACTATAAGTATAAGTAAATTTGATAGGAGATAGCCCATCATTATGGGTTTCAATGATCTTAATGAAATCACCAATATCACCTTGCCAGACAATCAACAGATCGTCAATAAAGCGTGAAAAAAATAACAATCTACTAGAAATTACAGGATCAATAAAAAATAAATCATGCTCAACAGCAAACATTACTGTATTTGCATAAGCAGGGGCTGCGCTAGAGCCCATAGAGCAACCTTTAACCTGCAAGAAAAATTGACTATCATATAAAAAGAAATTTTTAGTCAAAATCAATTCTAATAATGTCAGAAAAAATTCAATATACAAAGCAGAAAATAATCCACTTTGTAACATGAATTTCCTGACAACCTGAAGACCAAAACAATGCGGAATAGAGGTGTATAAATTAATTACAGCCACACTAATAAGCCAACAATCCTCAAAATCAATAGAACAATTAGACAACTTGTTCAACAATGTAGTAGTGTCCAAAAGGAAGGTAGGTTCTTTTTGAACCAATGGCTGCAATACAGAATCAATATAGGATGCCACAGGTTGAAACAAAGACCCACATGCTCCAATGATGGGGCGTCCAGGAGGGGGGTCCAGTTTTTTATGTATCTTAGGTAGTGTATAAAACAAAGGGGTAATAGGGAAAGAAGGAATAAGAATATCCTTTAGTTCTTGTGTAATTAAACTTGCATCTACACCTTGTTGAAGAATTTCACAAAGATCCTTCTTAAATTTCTCGGTAGGATCATGATGTAATTTTTGATAAACTGAGGAATCAGATAATTGACGTTCAGCTTCAAGGCGGTAATCGGAAAGATCTTGTAGTACGATCGCACCGCCCTTGTCCGCAGGACGGATAATGAGATTATGGTTATTAGACAAAGTATGAAGTGCTTCACGTTCAAGTTTGGTTAAATTGGGATGTGGGCTTTCAAAAGATACAATAGATGTAGAAACCTGTTGTTCCACCATACGCATGTAGGTCTTGATTGATGAGTTATTAGAAAGGGGATCAAAATTTGATGGTGATCGGAACTTCCAATAATTGCTTAGGAACAGTGCTGGTGGGTGCAGAGTCTTTGTTATTAAAAAATTCCTTGAGTTTAAGTTTCCTTTGAAGCGAATTTTTCTCAATGTTCCATTGAAGCTCGTTAAAAGGTACGGTTGGAACAAACGAAAGTCCTTTACCCAACAAACTATATTCGGATGCACTAAGATCATAAGAAGAAAGATTGAAAATTAACTCCTTTTGTAAGGTGGTCTTCCTACACGCCCCCGACCTTTTGCTTTGGCCTCCGCGCCTCGTGAAGTTCCTGCCTTTGGGTTTGCAATAGCTCTTGTAGCTACTCCTAAAGGGCCCTTACAGTGTCCATTAGCATCAAAATCACTGTTAGAGCTACCGGAATCTTTAACAGTGATTTTGATGCTAATGGACACTGTAAGGGCCCTTTAGGAGTAGCTACAAGAGCTATTGCAAACCCAAAGGCAGGAACTTCACGAGGCGCGGAGGCCAAAGCAAAAGGTCGGGGGCGTGTAGGAAGACCACCTTACAAAAGGAGTTAATTTTCAATCTTTCTTCTTATGATCTTAGTGCATCCGAATATAGTTTGTTGGGTAAAGGACTTTCGTTTGTTCCAACCGTACCTTTTAACGAGCTTCAATGGAACATTGAGAAAAATTCGCTTCAAAGGAAACTTAAACTCAAGGAATTTTTTAATAACAAAGACTCTGCACCCACCAGCACTGTTCCTAAGCAATTATTGAAGTTCCGATCACCATCAAATTTTGATCCCCTTTCTAATAACTCATCAATCAAGACCTACATGCGTATGGTGGAACAACAGGTTTCTACATCTATTGTATCTTTTGAAAGCCCACATCCCAATTTAACCAAACTTGAACGTGAAGCACTTCATACTTTGTCTAATAACCATAATCTCATTATCCGTCCTGCGGACAAGGGCGGTGCGATCGTACTACAAGATCTTTCCGATTACCGCCTTGAAGCTGAACGTCAATTATCTGATTCCTCAGTTTATCAAAAATTACATCATGATCCTACCGAGAAATTTAAGAAGGATCTTTGTGAAATTCTTCAACAAGGTGTAGATGCAAGTTTAATTACACAAGAACTAAAGGATATTCTTATTCCTTCTTTCCCTATTACCCCTTTGTTTTATACACTACCTAAGATACATAAAAAACTGGACCCCCCTCCTGGACGCCCCATCATTGGAGCATGTGGGTCTTTGTTTCAACCTGTGGCATCCTATATTGATTCTGTATTGCAGCCATTGGTTCAAAAAGAACCTACCTTCCTTTTGGACACTACTACATTGTTGAACAAGTTGTCTAATTGTTCTATTGATTTTGAGAATTGTTGGCTTATTAGTGTGGATGTAATTAATTTATACAACTCTATTCCGCATTGTTTTGGTCTTCAGGTTGTCAGGAAATTCATGTTACAAAGTGGATTATTTTCTGCTTTGTGTATTGAATTTTTTCTGACATTATTAGAATTGATTTTGACTAAAAATTTCTTTTTATATGATAATCAATTTTTCTTGCAGGTTAAAGGTTGCTCTATGGGCTCTAGCGCAGCCCCTGCTTATGCAAATACAGTAATGTTTGCGGTTGAGCATGATTTATTTTTTATTGATCCTGTAATTTCTAGTAGATTGTTATTTTTTTCACGCTTTATTGACGATCTGTTGATTGTCTGGCAAGGTGATATTGGTGATTTCATTAAGATCATTGAAACCCATAATGATGGGCTATCTCCTATCAAATTTACTTATACTTATAGTAGAGATCAGATCTCTTTTCTTGATGTCATGATTTCTGTGAATGATGGGCAAATTAACACATCATTATTTACGAAACCAACTGACCGTAATATGCTTTTACAAGCCACTAGTTGTCATCCTAAAAGCTTGATTCGTGGTTTGCCTTACTCGCAAATGATTCGATTGCACAGAATCAATTCTAATATTGAGGTTGCTGCTAAACAAATTGATACATTAATTACTAAATTTGTTGTAAGGGGGTATTCACTCGATGATTTGCTTGCTACTAAGGCTAGAGTATTAAAAATAGATCGCAATTCCTTATTGGTATCTAGTTCAAAAAGCTCTAATAAATCTGATAGATTCCCTTGGGTTAACAGATATAATGTATCTTCCCCTTTAATTAATAATATTACTAAAAAACATTGGCCTTTGATTGAGTCTGATCATCTTTTACCACTTAATCATACCCGTCTTATGCCTTGTTATTCCCGTGGCCGTAATTTACGTGATTTCCTTGTGAAATCTGATGTTGCTAAAAACTCCCCCACTTTACAACAGACTGGCTGTGTACGTTGTACATGTGTTACCTGCCAATTTCTTCTGGCTGGTAGCAGCTTTGCACATCCTCATACGGGTAAAATTATTTATATTAAACATTTGTTAACATGTAATTCTACTTTTGTTGTCTATCAACTTATTTGCCCATGTGGCCTTAGCTACGTGGGAAAGACCGAACGTAAATTTAAAGAACGGATGTCTGCACACCGTTCAGCAATTAGGAATGCTCTGAAAAGTGGTTGTTCTGATCAACCTGTTGCTAGGCACTTTGTCGAGCTTCATCATCCCCTTAATAGTTTGCGTTATCGCATGATTGATCATGTCCCCGCCTCTATTAGAGGGGGTGATCGATCACGCAAACTATTACAATGTGAGACCCGTTGGATCATGCGTTTGGGTGTTCTAGCTCCTAAGGGTCTGAATGACGGTATTTCATATGCTTGTTTCTATTGATTATGCATTTGGTCCTGGCCCTACATGCTGCTCTATTTGTATGTTATATATTGATTTATTAGCTTGTATAATAATGCTTATCTACTATATTGATTTTTCAATGTGTTATTTATGCTATTACGCTATTATATCCATTCTGTAGTATGCTTCTGTATTACTTCTGCTTATTTCCTGTTTTTAATATCACCATGGTGATGTGGTTGTAATGGTGTTCATTCATTGGTGTTTAGATTTATGATGTCATCATCTGCTGCCGCTGGGCGGGTGCTTTGTCCCGAGCCCGGCGTCTGGCGTGGTTTCAATGTTTTAATTCACTTGCTATAAAGGTATGTACATGTTGTTTTTATTCTTTAATAAAGTCTGACGACAGTGCTGGGGCACTGAAACGTTACTATATAGACGTGACCGCGTTGTGTCCGTTATTGGAAGCCGTGAGTGCCGCACCTCCATTCTATTATATATATATATATATATATATATATATATATATATATATATATATATATATATATATATATATATATATATATATATATATATATATATATATATATATATATATATATATATATATATACACATATATATATATATACACATATATGTAAAAAATGAAGTGCAATAGAGCGCCTACTGGTGTTTAACAGGATTCTGGATTTATAGGATTTCTATATAACCAGTTCACCATGTGGAAAGTGCAAAGTGTAAATTAAGAAGGATTGACTTAGCTTCCTTGGGAACAGCTTCAGTCTGATGACACTTTTAGGACATGTAAGACAGAAATAAAAACCAACATAGTGTATACTGTTTGATTATATACAGTGTTCAACACTTTAGGGACCTTGCTAGTCCCAAAATGGGTAAATAAGCTGGATGATAGGTACTATTTCCAGTACACAAAGGCTGGACGAATTTATAAAACAAACAATTTAATATAACAAATCCTGAAGTAAATGTAGGTAGCGCACGTACAAGAATAAAATTGTATATACAGTAACAAAGCTATATATTTATCTTATTAAAAACACGTTAAAGGTTAAAGAACACAGTACGCAATTGGCGCAAAAAGTACCGCAAGGGTACTCCCTTAACTATACCTTAAGGAATGTACTTATACTGTAAACCTCTGTGTAGTGGTAGAGTGTAAATGCAACACAGTGTAACCTTATTAACTTCAAAGCTGTTTGAGCGTCACCGACGCTCTGAGAGTACTTAACACTATAAGAAATACACAGATACCTGGGCTTAGGGTCTAACGCCTTATATATATATTATGGATGGTATGCTTGCAAAAGAATAATACAATACAATTATACACTATCAATATAACATAGACTAACTAACCAGATAACTGCACAGGAAATACAATACAATACAATACAATTACTTTTAAGGGAAAATGAGAGAAAGAGGAGAAGAGAGAGAGAGAGAGAGAGAAATGGCTCACCATAACAATACAGACAATATGATTGCAGCGAAGCTTACACATGTGAGGAACAATCGCTGCGCAGTTATTCAATGCTGAGAATCTTTGTGGAGAAAATACTTGACCTTACCCATACTGGCAGTCCCTATATACACAACCCTACAATACCGCATGGGACAGAAGCTAGACTCCATTTTATTAAAGCTCCCATGATTCCAAAGACTGCACCACATGGTTGAAAGGGGGAGGGGAAAATACCCGGCAGCAGCCATTTTAGATTTGCAGGTCCAAACACATGGCACTCTCTGCTACACCACAATCACATAGCAGAAGACACAAGACTCCATTTTATTCCAAAATGTCCAAGCCTCAGAACAATGCATATGTTCTGATTTTACAATTCCAAACCATCTAAATCACCTTTCACAATTTCAATCCAACTTCCTAGAACCATCTTATTCACTTTCACATTCCAAACAACTTCCTAGAACCATCTTATTCACTTTCACATTCCAAACAACTTCCTAGAACCATCTCAATAACCAGAGCATATTCATCACAAGACCAGATCACAATGTGACCACACATCTCAGCCCGCCACTGCCACAAGCACATGCCCAAACGCAACTGCATGGTGGTATTTATGATTAACAAGATATATATTATAACTAAACAGTACAATCTATTTTAAATCACCATAGGCAAACAAATACCACCAATGCTATGCTACAGGTTGTCTAATGTCCCAGCTACCATCACAGATTCCCAGATCTATCACACAAACACCCAACAATCACACAACCAAGTTACAATATCCTATTTAAACCAGAAAGCAATCTGTCTATATTTCCTTATCTAGCCATGTGAATTCAATACTTAGCCTTTGGTGCCTGGTGATGATCCAGCCATGCTTCTGAGAGCTTTGTTCTGAGTGTAGCTTCATTACATCTGTTCTCTGAGGCCACCAGCAAAACTGACCCCCAACCCCCCCAGACAGGAACTATCCTCCTGTGTGTCTGTTCCTAGGGGAGGGGTCTCTCTCTCTCCTTTGTATATGTTAATCAGGTTCAGCCCTGAAAATCTTAGTAAAAGGTTGGCTTGATCATCCATTGTTCTTAACAAAGTGATCTTAGCTTTTATACATATAATCATATCTATCCGCTGCAATGTCCCACAACTTCACAACCAGCATCAAACTAACCCACACATCATTCTGCTTGCTTCAATACCAAACATGATGGGCGCATCTGGTTCTGTTCAGATAATACATATTCATGACATCAATTCATCAGCCAATTCTAAATCTCCATGATGTCTGGTGCTTGACATTATTATAACCATGTACTGTATGAAACAAGCGCCGAATCCATCTCCGTGCCATGTCCGAGCAAATGCGTGTGTTTCCATATATTGCTGTGCTCGCTGCGCATATTTGCAAGTATAGCGACTTAAATGTGTGTGTGGTTTGTATGTTCTCTCTATGTAATATTTTTGACTTTGACAACAGCTTATCTGTCCACAAACGGAATCACCAGGTGAGCAACAGCCCAATCCTATTGGTGGATATTAAAAATGTCCCGAAGCAAATGCAGGTAACATACGTACAAGATATAAAAATTAATACAGCTTATCTGTCCATTCAGAGAAGTCACGGGTGAGTCATAAGTCCCGGTCCGACGCGTTTCGTCCTGTGGCATAGGACTTCATCAAGGGGATCCCCTTGATGAAGTCCTATGCCACAGTTACCTGCATTTGCTTCGGGACATTTTTAATATCCACCAATAGGATTGGGCTGTTGCTCACCTGGTGATTCCGTTTGTGGACAGATAAGCTGTATATACAATTTTATTCTTGTACGTGCGCTACCTACATTTACTTCAGGATTTGTTATATTAAATTGTTTGTTTTATAAATTCGTCCAGCCTTTGTGTACTGGAAATAGTACCTATCATCCAGCTTATTTACCCATTTTGGGACTAGCAAGGTCCCTAAAGTGTTGAACACTGTATATAATCAAACAGTATACACTATGTTGGTTTTTATTTCTGTCTTACATGTCCTAAAAGTGTCATCAGACTGAAGCTGTTCCCAAGGAAGCTAAGTCAATCCTTCTTAATTTACACTTTGCACTTTCCACATGGTGAACTGGTTATATAGAAATCCTATAAATCCAGAATCCTGTTAAACACCAGTAGGCGCTCTATTGCACTTCATTTTTTACATTTTATCTATATACTGGGCACGAGCTGCCACCCATTGATCCATGGGGGGTGTTGAAACATTTTTTATTTGATCACATTCATCATATATTTCACTTCGTGTGTCTAAATTTAGGATTAGCCTAGGCGCTGTTCTTCACTTTTTTTATATATACATATATATACATATACAGATTGAGTATCCCATATCCAAATATTCCGAAATACGGAATATTCCGAAATACAGACTTTTTTTTACTCAGAGTGAGATAGTGAAACCTTTGTTTTTTGATGGCTCAATGTACACAAACTTTGTTTAATACACAAATTTATTAAAAATATTGTATTAAATGACCTTCAGGCTGTGTGTATAAGGTGTATATGAAACATAAATGAATTGTGTGAATGTAGACACACTTTGTTTAATGCACAAAGTTAAAAAAAATATTGGCTAAAATGACCTTCAGGCTGTGTGTATAAGGTGTATATGGAACATAAATGCATTCTGTGCTTAGATTTAGGTCCCAATACTATGATCTCATTATGGTATGCAATTATTCCAAAATACGGAAAAATCCGATATCCAAAATATCTCTGGTCCCAAGCATTTTGGATAAGGGATACTCAACCTGTATACATATATACATACATACATACATACATACATACATACATACATACATACATACATACATACATACAGGTTGAGTATCCCTTATCCAAAATGCTTGGGACCAGAGGTATTTTGGATATCGGATTTTTCCGTATTTTGGAATAATTGCATACCATAATGAGATCATAGCGATGGGACCTAAGTCTAAGCACAGAATGCATTTATGTTACATATTCACCTTATACACACAGCCTGAAGGTCATTTTAGCCAATATTTTTTATAACTTTGTGCATTAAACAAAGTGTGTGGTCATTCCCACAATTCATTTATGTTTCATATACCCCTTATACACACAGCCTGAAGGTCATTTAATACAATATTTTGAATAACTTTGTGTATTAAACAAAGTTTGTGTACATTGAGCCATCAAAAAACAAGGTTTCACTATCTCTCTCACTCAAAGTCCGTATTTCGGAATATTCCGTATTTCTCTGACGTCCTAGTGGATGCTGGGAACTCCGTAAGGACCATGGGGAATAGCAGCTCCGCAGGAGACTGGACACAACTAAAAGAAAGCTTTTAGACTACCTGGTGTGCACTGGCTCCTCCCACTATGACCCTCCTCCAAGCCTCAGTTAGATTTCTGTGCCCGGCTGAGCTGGATGCACACTAGGGGCTCTCCTGAGCTCCTAGAAAGAAAGTTTATTTTAGGTTTTTTATTTTACAGTGAGACCTGCTGGCAACAGGCTCACTGCATCGAGGGACTAAGGGGAGAAGAAGCGAACCTACCTGCTTGCAGCTAGCTTGGGCTTCTTAGGCTACTGGACACCATTAGCTCCAGAGGGATCGACCGCATGGAACTGGCCTTGGTGTTCGTTCCCGGAGCCGCGCCGGCGTCCCCCTTACAGAGCCAGAAGCAAGAAGAGGTCCGGAAAATCGGCGGCAGAAGACATCAGTCTTCACCAAGGTAGCGCACAGCACTGCAGCTGTGCGCCATTGCTCCTCATACACACTTCACACTTTGGTCACTGAGGGTGCAGGGCGCTGGGGGGGGGGCGCCCTGAGCAGCAATAAAAACACCTTGGCTGGCAAATATATCACAATATATAGCCCCAGAGGCTATATATGTGATAAATACCCCTGCCAGAATCCAGAAAAAAGCGTGAGAAAAGTCCGCGAAAAAGGGGCGGAGCTATCTCCCTCAGCACACTGGCGCCATTTTCTCTTCACAGTGCAGCTGGAAGACAGCTCCCCAGGCTCTCCCCTGTAGTTTGCAGGCTCAAAGGGTTAAAAAGAGAGGGGGGGCACTAAATTTAGGCGCAATATTGTATATGCAAGCAGCTATTGGGAAAAATTCACTCAATATAGTGTTAATCCCTAAATTATATAGCGCTCTGGTGTGTGCTGGCATACTCTCTCTCTGTCTCCCCAAAGGGCTGTGTGGGGTCCTGTCCTTAGTCAGAGCATTCCCTGTGTGTGTGTGCGGTGTGTCGGTACGGCTGTGTCGACACGTTTGATGAGGAGGCTTATGTGGTGGCAGAGCAGATGCCGATAAATGTGATGTCGCCCCCTGTGGGGCCGACACCAGAGTGGATGGATAGGTGGAAGGTGTAAACCGACAGTGTCAACTCCTTACATAAAAGGCTGGATGACGTAACAGCTGTGGGACAGCCGGCTTCTCAGCCGCGCCTGCCCAGGCGTCTCAAAGGCCATCAGGGGCTCAAAAACGCCCGCTCCCTCAGATGGCAGACACAGATGTCGACACGGAGTCTGACTCCAGTGTCGACGAGGTTGAGACATATACACAATCCACTAGGAACATCCGTTACATGATCCCGGCATTAAAAAATGTGTTACACATTTCTGACATTAACCCAAGTACCACTAAAAAAGGGTTTTATGTGTGGGGAGAAAAAGCAGGCAGTGTTTTGTTCCCCCATCAAATGAGTGAATGAAGTGTGAAAAAGCGTGGGTTCCCCCGATAAGAAACTGTTAATTTCTAAAAAGTTACTGATGGCGTACCCTTTCCCGCCAGAGGATAAAGTTACGCTGGGAGATATCCCCTAGGGTGGATAAGGCGCTCACACGTTTGTCAAAAAAGGTGGCACTGCCGTCTTAGGATACGGCCACTTTGAAGGAGCCTGTTGATAAAAAGCAGGAGGCTATCCTGAAGTCTGTATTTACACACTTAGGTACTAGACTGAGACCTGCAGATAGTGCTGCTGCAGCGTGGTCTGTGACCCTGTCAAACAGGGATACTATTTTGCGAACATAAGAGCATATTAAAGACGTCGTCTTATATATGAGGGATGCACAGAGGGATATTTTGCCGGCTGGCATCCAGAATTAATGCAATGTCCATTCTGTCAGGAGGGTATTAGAGACCCGACACTGGACAGGTGATGCTGACTTTAAAAGGCACATAGAGCCTTATAAGGGTGAGGAATTGTTTGGGGATGGTCTCTGGGACCTCGTATCCACAGCAACAGCTGGGAAGAAAATTTTTTACCTCAGGTTTCCTCACAGCCTAAGAGAGCACTGTATTATCAGGTACAGTCCTTTCGGCTTCAGAAAAGCAAGCGGGTCAAAGGCGCTTCCTTTCTGCACAGAGACAAGGGAAGAGGGAAAAAGCTGCACCAGTCAGCCATTTCCCAGAATCAAAATTCTTCCCCCGCTTCCTCTGAGTCCACCGCATGATGCGGGGGCTCCACAGGCGTAGCCAGTTACGGTGGGGGGCGGCCTCAAAAATTTCAGCGATCAGTGGGCTCGCTCACAGGTGGATCCCTGGATCCTTCAAGTAGTATCTCAGGGGTACAAGCTGGAATTCGAGGCGTCTCCCCCCCCCCCCCCCGCCGTTTCCTCAAATCTGCCTTGCCGACAACTCCCTCAGGCAGGGAGGCTGTGCTAGAGGCAATTCACAAGCTGTATTCCCAGCAGGTGATAGTCAAGGTGCCCCTACTTCAACAAGGACGGGGTTACTCTTCCACACTGTTTGTGGTACCGAAACCGGACGGTTCGGTGAGACCCATGTTAAATTTGAAATCCTTGAACACATACATAAAAAAATTCAAGTTCAAGATGGAATCGCTCAGGGCGGTTATTGCAAGCCTGGAGGAGGGGGATTACATGGTATCCCTGGACATCAAGGATGCTTACCTACATGTCCCCATTTACCATCCTCACCAGGAGTACCTCAGATTTGTGGTACAGAATTGCCATTACCAATTCCAAACACTGCCGTTTGGACTGTCCACGGCACCGAGGGTCTTTACCAAGGTAATGGCAGAAATGATGATACTCCTTCGAAAAAAGGGAGTTTTAATTATCCCGTACTTGGACGATCTCCTTATAAAGGCGAGGTCCAAGGAGCAGTTGTTGGTCGGAGTAGCACTATCTCGGGAAGTGCTGCAACAGCACGGATGGATTCTATACATTCCAAAGTCACAGCTGGTTCCTACCACACGCCTACTGTTCCTGGGGATGGTTCTGGACACAGAACAGAAAAAAGTATTTCTCCCGCAGGAGAAAGCCAAGGAGCTGTCATCTCTAGTCAGAGACCTCCTGAAACCAAAACAGGTATCGGTGCATCACTGCACACGAGTCCTGGGAAAAATGATAGCTTCTTACGAAGCAGAATTCCATTCGGCAGGTTCCATGCAAGAACCTTTCAGTGGGACCTCTTGGACAAGTGGTCGGGATCGCATCTTCAGATGCATCGGCTGATAACCCTGTCTCCAAGGACCAGGGTATCTCTACTGTGGTGGCTGCAGAGTGCTCATCTTCAAGAGGGCCGCAGATTCGGCATACAGGACTGGGTCCTGGTAACCACGGATGCCAGCCTTCGAGGCTTGGGGGCAGTCACACAGGGAAGAAATTTCCAAGGACTTTGGTCAAGTCAGGAGTCGTCCCTACACATAAATATTCTGGAACTGAGGGCCATTTACAATGCCCTAAGTCTGGTAAGGCCTCTGCTTCAAAACCAGCCGGTACTGATCCAATCAGACAACATCACGGCAGTCGCCCATGTAAACCAACAGGGCGGCACAAGAAGCAGGATGGCGATGGCAGAAGCCACAAGGATTCTCCTATGGGCGGAAAATCACGTCTTAGCACTGTCAGCAGTGTTCATTCCGGGAGTGGACAACTGGGAAGCAGACTTCCTCAGCAGACACGACCTACACCCGGGAGAGTGGGGACTTCATCCAGAAGTCTTCCAACTGTTGGTAAACTGTTGGGAAAGGCCACAGGTGGACATGATGGCGTCCCGCCTAAACAAAAAACTAGATATTGCGCCAGGTCAAGGGACCCTCAGGCGATAGCGGTGGACGCTCTAGTGACACCGTGGGTGTACCAGTCGGTTTATGTATTCCCTCCTCTGCCTCTCATACCAAAGGTACTGAGAATAATAAGAAGACGAGGAGTAAGAACGATACTCGTGGTTCCGGATGGGCCAAGAAGAGCTTGGTACCCAGAACTTCAAGAAATGATATCAGAGGACCCATGGCCTCTACCGCTCAGACAGGATCTGCTACAGCAGGGGCCCTGTCTGTTCCAAGACTTACCGCGGCTGCGTTTGACGGCATGGCGGTTGAATTCCGGATCCTAAAGGAAAACGGCATTCCGGAGGAAGTCATTCCTACGCTGATAAAAGCCAGGAAAGAAGTAACCGCAAACCATTATCACCGTATTTGGCGAAAATATGTTGCGTGGTGTGAGGCCAGGAAGGCCCCAACAGAGGAATTTCAGCTGGGTCGTTTTCTGCACTTCCTACAGTCAGGAGTGACTATGGGCCTAAACTTGGGTTCCATTAAGGTCCAGATTTCGGCTCTGTCGATTTTCTTCCAGAAAGAACTGGCTTCACTGCCTGGAGTTCAGACATTTGTAAAGGGAGTGCTACATATTCAGCCCCCTTTTGTGCCTCCTGTGGCACCTTGGGATCTCAACGTGGTGTTGAGTTTCCTAAAATCACATTGGTTCGAGCCACTTAAAACTGTGGATTTGAAATATCTCACGTGGAAAGTGGTCATGTTATTGGCATTGGCTTCGGCCAGGCGTGTGTCAGAATTGGCGGCTTTGTCATGTAAAAGCCCTTATCTGATTTTCCATATAGATTGGGGACGAGTCCTCAATTCTGCCCTGTTTCTCCCTAAGGTGGTATCAGCTTTTCACTTGAACCAACCTATTGTAGTGCCTGCGGCTACTAGGGACTTGGAAGATTCCAAGTTACTGGACGTAGTCAGGGCCTTAAAAATTTATATTTCCAGGACGGCTGGAGTCAGGAAAATTGACTCGCTTTTTATCCTGTAGGCACCCAACAAAATAGGTGCTCCTGCTTCTAAGCAGACTATTGCTCGCTGAATTTGTAGCACAATTCAGCTGGAGCATTCTGCGGCTGGATTGCCGCATCCTAAATCAGTAAAAGCCCATTCCACGAGGAAAGTGGGCTCATCTTGGGCGGCTGCCCGAGGGGTCTCGGCTTTACAACTTTGCCGAGCTGCAACTTGGTCAGGGGCAAACACGTTTGCAAAATTCTACAAATTTGATACCCTGGCTGAGGAGGACCTTGAGTTCTCTCATTCGGTGCTGCAGAGTCATCCGCACTCTCCCGCCCGTTTGGGAGCTTTTGTATAATCCCCATGGTCCTTACGGAGTTCCCAGCATCCACTAGGACGTCAGAGAAAATAAGATTTTACTCACCGGTAAATCTATTTCTCGTAGTCCGTAGTGGATGCTGGGCGCCCATCCCAAGTGCGGATTGTCTGCAATACTTGTATGTAGTTATTGCCTAACTAAGGGTTATTGTTGAGCCATCTGTTGAGAGGCTCAGTTATATTTCATACTGTTAACTGGGTATAGTATCACAAGTTATACGGTGTGATTGGTGTGGCTGGTATGAGTCTTACCCGGGATTCAAAATCCTTCCTTATTGTGTCAGCTCTTCCGGGCACAGTATCCTAACTGAGGCTTGGAGGAGGGTCATAGTGGGAGGAGCCAGTGCACACCAGGTAGTCTAAAAGCTTTCTTTTAGTTGTGCCCAGTCTCCTGCGGAGCTGCTATTCCCCATGGTCCTTACGGAGTTCCCAGCATCCACTACGGACTACGAGTAATAGATTTACCGGTGAGTAAAATCTTATTTTCGGAATATTTGGATATGGGATACTCAACATGTATGTATGTATGTATGTATGTATGTATGTATAAGTGGTCGGCACTCCTGATTACATGAATATAATATCTGGTGCCTTCTCTTGCAGAGTTATCCACTGTATAAACACATAGAATTGAGCGGCACTCTCAGGACTTTAACAAAGAACGGGTCCTCAGCCCATCATAAGTTTGCAACGTTTCGGTAATTTTATTTCAACCGTCGTCAGGCATAATAACATATAAGCAGACATTCTTACCTTTAAATAACACACAGAAAACACGTGAACTGGCCACAGAATGCCCAGAGCCCTGGACTTCCTCTGACGTCCGTCAGAGTTGACCTCACCAATTAACATCAATAAACATCAATTAACACTTAACCCTTCACCGTGAGATAAACGGAACACTGGAGAGAGAAAAAACAGACATAAAATCTATATGAATGTCAGTGAATCCAGCAGATACGAGGAGACTTGCAAAAATACATCAGAGCAATTAATGAAACAATGAAATCAATTATAGATATATAGAAAGAAAAACAGTTTTATAAATTCATAAAAAGCTGCTGAAGGATAGTGACTCATTCAATCCGTTAGGAGTAAGAGTGTTCAGCTGATAAATCCAATGTGTCTCACGTTGTAATAATTTTTTATTTCTATCTCCCCCTCTTTTATTTGCTGGGATGTGGTCAATCATTTTATAACGTAAACTGGATAAAGAGTGATTAAATTGTTTAAAATGTTTGGCAACAGGCTGGTCTATTGATTTACCTTCAAGGATTTGCTTAATTGCACTACGATGTTGTGTCATGCGTTCTTTAAACGTGCAGGAAGTCTTGCCAACATAAAAAAGCCCACAAGGGCATCTGATGTAATATACAACAAATCTAGAACTACAGGTTAAACTGTGAGTGATCTTAATAGCTTTACCAGACTGGGGATGATAAAAAGTGTCTCCCGTCTCCATATACATGCAAGTAGTACAACCAAGGCAGCGAAAATTACCTGGTTTCCTGCTAAGAAAATTAGCTGGTTTAGTGGATTTAAAATCCGAGATGTCAGAGTGCACTAATAGATCACGTAGATTACGTCCTCTACGATAACAAGGTGTTAAACCTTTGGACGCAAGAGAGGTCAGAGCTTGGTCAGACTGTACTACAGGCCAATATCTCTTAGCACATTTAGTTAACTGTTTACTTGCTGTGGAAAATTGGTTGACAAAGATAATTTCTTTATCATCCACTAGGGGTCACTGGAGTACTCTTGGGATATGGACGGCTTCCACCGGAAGAAGGCACTGAATAAATTAATTTTTGAGACTACTCCTCCCCTCCATATCCTCGAGCACTTCAGTGTTTTTTTCTGTGCTCGACACAGTTAGAAGGCATAGTGGAGCTCGTCCACGAAGTATTGGAATTTTGTTTTTTAGTTCCTAAGTTTTTCTTCTTTTCAAGGATTTCCACGTCCTTTCCCCCCTTCTAACAGGCGTGGGTCAGGGACAGTGGAAGCGGCTGAGAACAGCCGTGAGTGTCGGACCTCTCTGTAAAGAGCTCCCTCACTCCACCTGCAGGCTGCCTGCAAAAAGCTGGACGGAGCTTGGATGAGAAGCCCCGTCATAGACTTTGGTCACGGTCCAGGTATGTTAGGGGCGGTCAGCTCTTGCTGCCGCTCCACTGTTGGGGATTGTATTGGGTACTCACCGCTGCCCGGAGCGCGTGTGCATGGGCCGCATCACGGCTCCATGCGGCGCGCTCTCACTCTCCGCTCCCAGCATCTTAAATACCAGACCGCTGCTCCCCGGCGCCGCAGCTGCGCTGCCTGGCTACACAGACACTCCGCAAAATGTGTGTGGCGGGCGGGAGCGCGTGTGCATAGGCCGCTCCAGGGCTCTATGCAGCACGCTCGCTGCTTCCGCTATCCGCCCGCAGCAGCCGAGGAGTTCCCGCTGCCTGGGCCTACAGGTACAGGCCGCTCACACGGCCCTATGCAGACTTCCACAGGCCCCGACCCGGTGCTGTACACGGAGGTCGTGGGAGTGGGGGGGGGGAGACATTGGCAGTATTTGGCATGCTTAATATGTTAATGTTCTCCTGTCTGTTCCAGGTTTCCTTTATTACATCTCGGCTAAGAGTGGTACTAGGGGAATTTTGGGGTCCGTTTTCTTATTGCTGGCAGGCACTGCACTTGCCTGATATATACCAGGAACTTTGGTGTTATTACTGAGTCGTGCAGTCTGTCTGTGTGTAGTTTGTATTGTCTGTCTTTTATAATGAGTAAGACACCAGCAAAATCTAAGAAACATTTTTCATGTCATGTCTGTAAGAGTGTGTTGCCTGATGGATCCACCACATGTACAGCATGTGTTGTTAATACAGCCATAAATACGATTTCAGAAGTAAAACCACCATCTCTGGACCCTCCATGGGCTTTACTTGCAGATGTATTAGTTGGTTTACAATCAGAGCTGGCCGCCTCTCGTGAAGAAAGAGAGGCGGCAAGATCTGAGTTTAAAATGAGACCATTTGAGTTACCAGAGTCTCAATCTGGTCAGAGGCCCACCTTGAGTGGAAAAGATAAATTTCCTTTTCCTAATAATTCTCCAGTCTCTGGGATACTAGACCTCACTGAACAGGAGTATGAGGAGGGCGAAATAGGGCAACAGTCAGATAGTGACGATTTTGACAGCCCAGGTATTGACAATCTCATCAGAGCAGTACGTCAGTCGCTGGAGTTTACGGAAACTGAGGAGCCCCTGACGAATGATGAGGTAGTTTTTACTAAACGACAGAGATCTCCGATGTGTTTCCCTATTTCGGAATCTCTTAATAAAATGTTACTGGAATCACGGAAAAATCCGGATAAACTGTTTTCTATTCCTCGTAGATTTAAATCGAGTTACCCGTTTCCAGAGTCCATGACAGCTACTTGGGAGAACCCACCATTGGTGGATTCATCCGTATCCAAACTTACAAGGAAGTTAACCATACCAGTACCAACTGCTACTACGCTTAAAGACCCTGCAGATCGTAAAATAGAGGCTATGCTAAGGTCCATGTATACAGCAGCTGGAGTGCTGCTGAGACCTGGGTTGGTTGGCATTTGGGTTACTAAAGCTTTAATGGTATGGATAAAAGAGCTCAAGTCGGCTCTGCAAGATGACCATCTTATACTTCTCGCGGATCAAATCTGGGAAGCTGCTGAATATCTATGTACAGCTTCTACTGACGTCTGTCAGCTTACTTCTCGCCTGTCCTCATCGCTAGTCATAGTACGACGAGCACTTTGGCTGCGTTCTTGGCAGGCGGAGACGGAGGTTAAAAAAGGTATAGAGGCATTGCCTTATGATGGCGAGAAGCTTTTCGGTCCTGAATTGGACAAATGGATTTCTGAGGCTACTGGAGGAAAGTCTGTGTTTCTTCCATCGCCTACAACTATACCTAAACGGAAATATTCTGGTCCGGCGTTCAAATCCTTTAGAACTCAGCCCTTTCGTGGGCAGGGCACAGGAGCAGTCACGCCTGGTAGAAGAGGTCGGGGACGTAGTGCTCGACAATCCAATGCACGTCGTCAAGACACTAAGACCACTAACAAACCAGTGGCATGACGGGCTCCCAGCCCATCTCGGATCTCCAATTGTGGGAGCACGCCTTCAGAGCTTTCAGGGGGCGTGGCTGCAGACGTCCACAGATGGGTGGATCCGCAAGTTAGTATTAGAGGGTTACAAAATAGAGTTCGATTATCTTCCGACAGGAAGATTTTTCACGACAGGACTGCCTGTGTCGGACGACAAGAAAGCAGTTCTGCAGGTTGCCATTCAGTCTCTGCTGAATGCTGCAGTTGTAATTCCGGTCCCCGTGCAGGAACAGGGGCAGGGTTATTATTCCAGTCTGTTTCTGGTACCAAAACCAGATGGCTCAGTCAGGCCAATATTGAACCTAAAAGGTCTCAATCATTACGTCACTTACCACAGATTCAAGATGGAATCTCTCAGGTCAGTAATTGCAGGGTTAGAGCCGCAGGAATTCATGATTGCACTGGATCTCAAGGATGCGTACTTACACATTCCGATTTGGCCACCTCACCAGAGTTTCTTAAGGTTTGCGATAAGGCGAGACCATTACCAGTTTCAGGCTCTCCCGTTTGGCCTCTCATCAGCGCCTCGGGTATTCACCAAGGTAATGTCCGTGATGATAGCTCATCTCAGGTCCCTAGGGGTAATAATTGTTCCGTATTTGGACGATCTACTCATAAAGGCTCCGTCTCAACAATTGCTTCTCCAGCATGCTTTGCTAACGTACAATGTACTAGTTCAGCACGGTTGGATAGTCAGTTTAAAGAAATCACATCTAATTCCGTGTCAGCGACTTCAATTCCTAGGGATGATTCTCGATACAGTAAAACAAAAGGTTTACCTGCCACAACAGAAAGTACAGGTCATTCGTCATCTGGTGCAATTAGTGCTCAAGCCACGCACAGTCTCAGTACATTTGTGCATTCGCCTTTTAGGCACAATGGTGGCGGCTTTCGAAGCACTTCAGTTCGGAAGGTTTCACTCACGTCCGTTTCAACTGGAGGTGTTAGCGCAATGGTCGGGATCACATCTGCAGTTGCACCACAGGGTGAGATTGTCGCCACAAGTCAGGGTGTCTCTTCTCTGGTGGTTAAAAATACACAATCTATCTGCAGGGAGACGATTCGGCGTCGTGAATTGGATAATTCTGACAACAGACGCAAGTCTCAGAGGTTGGGGAGCTGTAGTTCAGAGTCATCGGCTCCAGGGCCTCTGGGCAAATCACGAAAGATCGCTATCCATAAATGTTCTGGAACTCAGGGCGATTTACAATGCTCTAAGACAAGCAGTGTACATGTTTCGTTTTCAGACTGTTCAGGTGCAGTCAGACAATGCGACGGCAGTCGCATACATAAACAAACAAGGAGGAACGAGAAGCCGCATGGCAATGCGGGAAGTAGCTCGGATCCTCAGATGGGCCGAATATCACCAGGTGATATTGTCGGCAGTGTTCATTCCGGGAGTGGACAACTGGGAGGCAGATTTTCTCAGTCGTCGGGATTTTCATCCAGGAGAGTGGGCATTAAATCCAGAAGTATTTCAGATGTTGATCCAGAAGTGGGGGTACCCTCAGGTGGATCTGATGGCATCCCGCCACAATCATCAGGTGTCACGATATGTGTCCAGAACAAGAGATCCAGGGGCAGTGGCGGTGGATGCTCTCACAGCCACGTGGCCGTACAGCCTTGTGTATCTGTTTCCACCGTTTCCGCTGCTCCCGCTGTTGCTAAAACGGATCAAGAGAGGGTCCGTCACAGTCATACTAATAGCGCCTCATTGGCCTCGGAGGGCTTGGTTCTCGGATCTCCTCGGGTTACTCGCAGACGATCCGTGGCCACTCCCACTACGTCCGGACCTGTTACAACAGGGTCCGTTCCTTTACCCCGATTTAGCGCGGCTGCGTTTGACGGGGTGGCTGTTGAAAAGGCCATCTTAAGAAGAGAGGGCATTCCTGAGTCTGTTATACCAACCATGGTACGAGCTAGGAAGCCGGTTACGGCAGCTCATTATTACAGAATCTGGCGTACTTATATAAGTTGGTGTGAAGCTCGGAAATTTCCGACATCATCTTTTAATTTATCCCGTCTTTTGTTATTTTTACAGATGGGGTTAGATGGAGGACTACGTCTTTCCACACTAAAGGTGCAGGTATCTGCGTTGTCAATTTTCTTTCAAAGGAAATTGGCCTCGTTGCCGTCAATACATACGTTTTTACAGGGTGTAAAGAGGATACAGCCTCCTTTCATTCCACCTACAGCACCATGGGACTTGAATCTGGTTTTAGATTTCTTACAGTCCGATTACTTTGAACCTTTACGACAAGTGGATATTAAATTTCTCACTTGGAAAAAGATTTTTCTTTTAGCCTTAGCTTCGGCTAGGCGTGTTTCAGATCTGGGTGCCTTGTCGTGCAAGTCACCGTATTTAGTTTTTCATGATGACAGAGCGGAACTTCGGACGAATCCCGCTTTTCTACCAAAGGTAGTGTCGTCTTTTCACATCAATCAACCAATAGTAGTTCCTGTGTTAACAGGAGATTCTGGAACGTTGGATGTGGTTCGCGCATTGCGCATCTATGTATCCCGAACGTCTACTGTGCGTAAAACGGATACGTTGTTTGTTCTCTATGATGCGGCTAAGAGGGGTTGGCCAGCCTCTAAGCAAACCTTATCCAGATGGATCAAACTGACCATACGTCAGGCTTACCTTTATGCTAGGTTACAGCCACCTACTTCAGTAACAGCTCATTCCACACGTTCTGTGGGAACGTCATGGGCAGCGAGTCGTGGGGCTTCTACGACACAGCTTTGCCGTGCGGCTACTTGGTCTTCAGTGCACACGTTTGTGCGCTTTTACAAGTTTGATACTTTCGCGGCATCAGCATCTAGCTTTGGCCGTTTAGTGTTACAAGTGCCAAACAGCTCTCCCACCACGGAGGAAACTTTGGTACATCCCAAGAGTACTCCAGTGACCCCTAGTGGATGATAAAGAAAATAGGATTTTGGTACTTACCAGGTAAATCCTTTTCTTTGAATCCATAGGGGGCACTGGACGCCCACCCAGAGCAGTTTACCTGTTTTAGGAAGTTCAGTGGTTCTTATGGTAACACACTTTCACGACTGGTTTAAATTTAACAAGGGTTAATCAGTTATGGTGTCAACTGTTTAGTTGTCTGTTACGTTTTGTGTCAACTTTATTGTTGTCCGTGAGATTATATGTAATTCTCCTTTGGTCAATCTCTCTATCGATCCTGTTCGGCTCAGTAAAAAACACTGAAGTGCTCGAGGATATGGAGGGGAGGAGTAGTCTCAAAAATTAATTTATTCAGTGCCTTCTTCCGGTGGAAGCCGTCCATATCCCAAGAGTACTCCAGTGCCCCCTATGGATTCAAAGAAAAGGATTTACCTGGTAAGTACCAAAATCCTATTTTTATCATTTGCTTTTTTAGTACTGACATGTTTAATTTTTGGGGCTGCTAGTGCTCTTTTCTTAGCATCCTGTAGTGATTTATTAGAGTAGCCTCTTTCCAAAAATTTGGAAATAAGCATTTCCATCTGCACTTGTTCTACTGATGAATCACTGCAAATGCGATGTACTCTCAGTAATTGTGAGAATGGTAAACCCTGAATTAAAGATGGAGGATGGTGACTAGAGGCCATGAGAAATTTATTGCAATCTGTAGGTTTAGTATAGACAGAGGTCTTAAGACCTACAGAGTTGCGGGTAACATTCACATCTAAAAAGTGTATACTTTCCTTTTGTATATTAAATGTGAACTTAATATTCTCATCACGGGAATTAATATCAGCCATCATGGTGATAAAAGCCTCCTGGGTACCAGTCCAAATCAGGAACACATCATCTATGTACCTAGTAAAAAAGGCAATGTTCTCACTATATTCTGGTACATCGAAAATAGATTTTGTTCCACATTAAACATGAACGCGTTAGCGTAAGCCGGAGCGACTGGGGATCCCATCGCACAGCCGTGTACTTGCAAAAAAATTCATTATTAAATTAAAAATAATTACGAGTCAAAACCAGTCGTAATAAGTCAAAAAATAAATCTAAAGAGAAACCAGTATAGTACATATTGTCACAGATCAATTCTTTAACAGCTGTTATACCTCTCTCATGGGGGATATTCGTATACAAGCTCACAACATCTGCCGTGCATAACCAGAATTCATTGGTGGTTAATGACAAAGCCCTCAGTTTATCTAAAAAGCAAAATGAATCCTTCAAATAGGATTTTTCATGCTGAATGACTGGTTGCAACAAGAAATCTAGATAACGAGCAACATGACTAAACAGTGAATCTCTGGCCGCAACAATGGGGCGACCCGGTGGTTTATGAACATTCTTGTGCAACTTGGGTAAGGTATAGAACACAGGTACCATAGGTGTAGACACATATAAAGAATTCAACAATTCCATATCAATGATATTCCTATCCACAGCATTCAGAAGTAATTCATACAATTCTCTAGCATATGATTCAGTGGGATCATGTGTTAATTTGATATAGACCTTAGAGTCATTTAACTGTGAATAAGCTTCAGATAGATAATCTTCTAAGTCCTGAATCACAATACCGCCTCCCTTATCCGCGGGGTGGATTGTAATATCAGTTCTAGCAGACAAATTGTGCAGGGCAGTACGCTCATCAGATGAAAGATTGTTCATATATTTAGGCGGAGTCTTAGTGACAGTCTATTTGATTAGTCATAGTCTTAGTGTAAGCCCGAATGGCAGGGTTAACTGAAGGCGGGTCAAAAGTAGATTTGGCTCTTACCGGGCATCTGGAAGACAGTTCTTGATCTGGTGCTTTATCATTGAAGAATTCTTTCAGTCTCAGCTGTCGATTAAAACGTGCCAGATCAATTTTGCTCTCGAAGCTCTTGTGTACAGTGGTAGGGACAAAACTCAAACCTTTTTGTAGTAATTTAGTTTCCGTTTCAGAAAGAGGAGTGGAAGAAAGATTAAAAATTACTTCTTTGCTTTTGTATTCTTTTTTCTTTTGTCTTTCACACTGTCGTCCTCTTCTAGTTGTTCTTCGACCAGGACGTCCCTTTTTGCCCTGGTCTTGATGCCTAAAGGGACACTGGTTGCCGTTTTACTGGTAGAGGCGATATGTCCGAATCACTTTGGGATGTCGCACTGGAACCATCTGTCTCCAACGGAAAAGCTTTGGGTTTTCGTGTATAACGTTGGCGTGTATGCTTACCAAAAAAGCGCTGGTTGCTTGAGAGAAAGTAGACTCTGTTCTCCTCATAATCTTTAGTATCAGCTGCATACTACTTTGATTTAAAATTAATTAAATCAGTTTTATATTTGTCTATTTGAGTTTGCAGCTTGGTAACCCATTCGTTATTGGAGTCACTGTTCAAGAATTCCAAGCTCTCAGCCTCAAATTTCTTAATATTGTCACGCACCACAGTTAACTCACGAGTGGATTCTTCTATTACCAGTAAAATCAAGTCAAAAGATGCCTTGTTTAGAACCGCCACCCATTTGCGACAGAAATCGGGGTTCAATCGTCCAATTGTTGGGGAGTTCTTAATGCGGAATCCCCTAGGGATTTTTTTATCCCTGTAATAGTCTGAAAGGGTAACTCCATGTAGATAAAAATCTACTTCACGCTTTTTCATTTTTAATAACTGTAAGAATAATTGCTCATTGTTATCAATACCAATAGAGGTAGTTAATTTATCCTTAATAAGGATCCTTTCAACATCCAAATCAGAGAGTGTTAGAATTTCTCCTTGAGGATACACATTGCTGCGGTAACCCACAGAATCTATTCTTCCAGTTTCCATTGTGCACTATATACAAAAAGTGCTAGTGTGCAAAACACCAGTGGCAAGTGATTTAAAATATTAGTCCTCCGACCTTAGAACTCGTGCATGAGTCCAAAAGAGCAATAAGTCGGGTGCCATACAGTGGTAAGGCAAATAATTACCTTCCAAAATCTAGATGTCCAAGTGGTCGGCACTCCTGATTAAATGAATATAATACCTGGTGCCTTCTCTTGCAGAGTTATCCACTGTATAAACACATAGAATTGAGCGGCACTCTCAGGACTTTAACAAAGAACGGGTCCTCAGCCCATCATAAGTTTGCAACGTTTCGGTAATTTTATTTCAACCGTCGTCAGGCATAATAACATATAAGCAGACATTCTTACCTTTAAATAACACACAGAAAACACGTGAACTGGCCACAGGATGCCCAGAGCCCTGGACTTCCTCTGACATCCATCAGAGTTGACCTCACCAATTAACATCAATAAACATCAATTAACACTTAACCCTTCACCGTGAGATAAACGGAACACTGGAGAGAAAAAAAACAGACATAAAATCTATATGAATGTCAGTGAATCCAGCAGATACGAGGAGACTTGCAAAAATACATCAGAGCAATTAATGAAACAATGAAATCAATTATAGATATATAGAAATATATAGAAATATCGTATCTGCTGGATTCACTTTTTAATAATACATAAAGCGACAAAAAACATATAGATGGACTCGTACAATTTAGAAATGCATATAAGCTTATCTGTTATTTCCTCAGATAGGAGCGGAGTGCCGGTAGGTGCCCAACGCGTTTCGTCCCTTAGTTCATCTCTGGGACTTCCTCAGGGGTCAATGACCCCTGAGGAAGTCCCAGAGATGAACTAAGGGACGAAACGCGTTGGGCACCTACCGGCACTCCGCTCCTATCTGAGGAAATAACAGATAAGCTTATATGCATTTCTAAATTGTACGAGTCCATCTATATGTTTTTTGTCGCTTTATGTATTATTAAAATGTTTTTTTAAATAATACTACACTATCAGAGGCTTTTCCTTCCCGCATGGGACTTTTTTAAAGGTATATAAGTCTGATGACGGAATGACGGCAGCATCTTTTTAATTCATTGCAACTTTAGATGTAAGTGCCTCATATAAATATACCTCCTCTCTAGATCTCCTCTGAATTACTGATCTATATGGTGTTGCACCCTTAATAAATGGTATTTAAGCACATTACCTAAGGAAAAAAGGGAATTAGCACACTGCCAGTAACATATTCATTTTTATTCATATTATATATATTTTTAACAAGCACTTACAGCACTTCTTCTGCACATACTCACTTTATTGCAAACTTTGCACAAAAATAGCACCAAGTCACTTTTTAAGAGCAGTATATTGACACACTGTCTTGCATATACGTACAAACTCCACACCAATGCCTGGACGGATGGGAACGGAGAGTCAGTACGAGTAAGGAACATCCAGATGCAAAGACACCCTAAATAAGGCGAATGTTCCACGTATGTCTGGTACGCATATTTTAACTATCACTTAAGGATTTGCAACGTATTATTCACGAACACTGAAGGCGCAACCGATTTACCACTAGAAACAAATTTGAAAATTAAGTTCCCCTGGGAATTGGACATTTTGAAATCTGGTTGCGACACCATTTATTTTGGGAGTGTTTTCTAAGTAATTAATTTGCTATACTTTGCACTATTTCATGTGTAATTTATGATCTCCCATCTCAGGGATATCTGGTTATAGAATATTCAGGTTGTAGCGCTATTTGCACCTTTTGTACACAATATGTGTATATATGTATATATATATATATATATATATGTGTATATATGTATGTATGTGTATATATGTATATATGTGTATATATATATATATATATATATATATATATATATATATATATATATATAAAAATAAACAAAAAAGCGCTGTATATAGCTGGGACTTGTGTTTCCAGAGTCATTGGCGCTGGGCGCGTGCTAGCATACTCTCTCTCTGTCTCTCCAAAGGGCCTGGTTGGGGGAACTATCTCCAGATTAGAGATTTCCCTGAGTGTGTGGGGTGTCGGTACGCGTGTGTCGGCATGTCTGAAGCGGAAGGCTCTTCTAGGGAGGAGGTGGAGCAAATGTGTGGTGTCTCCGTCGGCAACGCCGACACCTGATTGGTTGGATATGTGGAATGTTTTAAATGCAAATGTGAATTTATTACACAAAAGGTTGGACAAAGCGGAGTCCAGGGGAAATACAGGGAGTCAATCCCTGCTTTTCACTATGTCGCAGGGCACTGATACCGACACGGATTCTGACTCCAGTGTCGACTATGATGATGCGAGGTTGCAGCCGAGATTGGTAAAAAGTATTCATTATATGATTATTGCTATAAAAGATGTGTTGCATATCACAGATGACCCCTCGGTCCCGGACACGAGGGTGCGCATGTATAAGGAAAATAAACCTGAGGTTACTTTCCCCCCCTTCACATGAGCTAAATGAGTTGTTTGAAAGGGCTTGGGAAACTCCAGACAAGAAATTGCAGATTCCCAAAAGGATTCTTATGGCGTATCCTTTCCCGGCTAAGGACAGGGTACGGTGGGAATCCTCTCCCAGAGTGTTGACGCGCTTATCCAAAAAGGTGGCGCTGCCATCTTAAGATACCCCAACCCTCAAGGATCCTGCTGATCGCAGGCAAGAGACTACGTTGAAGTCATTTTACACATACTGGTACATTACTCAGACCGGCGATAGCGTCGGCTTGGGTTTGTAGCGCTGTAGCAGCGTGGACAGATACCTTGTCTGCTGAAATAGATACACTGGATAAGGATACCGTTTTATTGACATTGGGTCATATTAAGGATGCTGTCCTATATATGAGAGATGCTCAGAGAGACGTTGGCCTACTGGGTTCCAGAGCCAACGACATGACGATTTCTGCTAGGCGAGCCATGTGGACCCAACAATGGACGGGTGATGCCGACTCAAAGAAGCATATGGAGGTTTTGCCTTACAAGGGTGAGGAATTATTTGGGGAAGGTCTCACAGACCTGGTTTCCACAGCTACTGCAGGTAAATCCACTTTTATACCTTATGTTTCCTCACAGCCAAAGAAAACGCCACATTATCAGATGCAGTCCTTTCGGTCGCATAAATCCAAGAGAGTACGGGGATCTTCCTTTCTCGCCAGAGGTAAGGGCAGAGGGAAAAAGCTGCCAACTACAGCTAGTTCCCAGGAACAGAAGTCCTCCCTGGCTTCTACAAAATCCACCGCATGACGCTGGGGCTCTGCTGAGGGAGCACGCCCCAGTGGGGGCACGTCTTCGAATTTTCAGCCACGTCTGGATTCAATCACAGGTGGATCCCTGGGCAATAGACATTGTTTCCCAGGGTTACAAGCTGGAATTCGAAGTTTTTTTCAAATCGGCCCTACCAGCTTCTTCCCCGGAGAGGGAAGTAGTTTTAAATGCAATTCAAAAGCTGTGTCTTCAACAAGTGGTGGTCAAAGTTCCCCTGCTTCAACAGGGGACGGGGTACTACTCAACCCTGTTTGTGGTACCGAAACCGGACGTTTCGGTCAGACCCTTTCTGAATCTATACTTGAAAAGGTTCAAATTCAAGATGGAATCGCTCAGAGCGGTCATCGCCAGCCTGGAGGGGGGGGGGGGGGGGGAAATTATATGGTGTCCCTGGACATAAAGGATGCATACCTTCATGTCCACGTATATCCTCCTCATCAGGCGTTCCTGAGATTTGCTGTACAGGATTGTCATTACCAATTTCAGACGTTGCCGTTTGGGCTTTCCACGGCCCCGAGAATTTTCACCAAGGTAATGGCGGAAATGATGGTGCTCCTGCGCAAGCAGGGTGTCACAATTATCCCGTACTTGGACGATCTCCTAATAAAAGCAAGATCGAGAGAACAGTTGCTGAACAGCGTGTCACTCTCCCTGAGGGTGTTGCAACAGCACGGCTGGATTCTCAATCTACCAAAGTCACAGTTGGTTCCAACGACCCGTTTGCCTTTCTTAGGCATGATTCTGGATACGGAATGGAAAAGGGTTTTTCTCCCGCTGGAAAAGGCCCAGGAACTCCAGAACATGGTCAGGGACCTGGTAAAGCCAAAAAGGGTGTCGGTCCATCAATGCACTTAAGTTCTGGGAAAGATGGTGGCGTCTTACGAGGCCATTCCATTCGGCAGGTTCCATGCGAGGACCTTTCAGTGGGACCTTCTGGACAAGTGGTCCAGGTCACATCTACATATTCATTAGATGATCAGCCTGTCCCCCAGGGTCAGGGTATCTCTTGTGGTGGCTGCAGAGTGCTCACGTTTTAGAGGGTCGCATGTTCGGCATTCAGGACTGGGTTCTGGTGACCACGGACGCGAGCCTCCGAGGCTGGGGAGCAGTCACACAGGGAATAAACTTCCAGGGTCTGTGGTCAAGCCAGGAGGCTTGTCTACACATCAACATACTGGAATTGAGGGCCATATACAACGGCCTATGTCAAGCGGAGAATTTTCTTCGCGACCTACCGGTTCTGATTCAGTCAGACAACGTCACAGCTGTGGCTCATGTGAACCGCCATGGCGGAACAAGGAGCAGAGTGGCAATGGCAGAAGCCACCAGAATTCTTTGCTGGGCGGAAAATCATGTAAGCGCTCTGACAGCAGTCTTCATTCCGGGAGTGGACAACTGGGAAGCAGATTTCCTCAGCAGACACGATCTCCATCCAGGAGAGTGGGGACTTCATCAAGAAGTCTTTTCAGAGATGCAAGTCAGTGGGGACTGCCTCAAATAGACATGATGGCGTCACGCCTCAACAAAAAGCTCCCGAGGTATTGTGCCAGGTCAAGGGACCCTCAGGCGGTAGCGGTGGACTCCCTGGTGACTCCGTGGGTGTTCCAGTCTGTCTGTGTTCCCTCCTCTTCCTCTCATCTCAAAAATATTGAGAATCATAAGACGAAAAGGAGTACAGGCAATTCTCATTGTTCCAGATTGGCCTCGAATGGCCTGGTATCCGGAGCTGCAAGAAATGCTCACAGAAGATCCGTGGCCTCTTCCTCTCAGAGAGGACCGGTTGAACGCCAGATCCTAGCTGAAAAGGGCATTCCGGATGAGGTCATTCCTACTCTGATAAGGGCTAGGAAGGAGGTGACAGCGAAACATTATCACCGTATCTGGAGGAAGTATGTGTCTTGGCGTGAGACCAAGAATGCTCCTTCGGAGGAATTCCATCTGGGCTGTTTTCTCCACTTCCTATAGACTGGAGTGAATTTGGGCCTAAAATTAGGTTCCATTAAGGTACAGATTTCGGCCCTGTCTATTTTTTTTCAGAAGGAATTGGCTTCTCTACCAGAAGTACAGACTTTTGTGAAGGGAGTGCTGCATATCCAGCCTCCTTTTGCTCCCCCAGTGGCGCCATGGGACCTTAACGTGGTGTTACAGTTCCTTAAGTCTCATTGGTTTGAACCTCTTCAAACCGTGGAATTAAAATATCTCACTTGGAAAGTGGTTATGTTGTTGGCCTTGGCGTCTGCAAGGCGAGTGTCTGAGTTGGTGGCTTTATCTCTCAAAAGCCCCTATCTGATTTTCCATGTGGACAGAGCTGAGTTGCGAACTCGTCCTCAATTTTTGCCTACGGTGGTTTCCTCTTTTCATATGAACCAACCTATTGTGGTGCCTGTGGCTACGGGAGATTTGGAGGATTCCAAATCCCTTGATGTAGTCATGGCCTTAAAAATTTACCTAGCCAGGACGGCTCGAATTAGGAAAACAGAAGCTCTGTTTGTCCTGTATGCAGCCAACAAGGTTGGCGCTCCTGCTTCTAAGCAGACTATGGCTCGCTGGATCTGTAACACGATTCAGCAGGCTCATTCTACGGCTGAATTGCCGTTACCAAATTCGGTGAAGGCCCATTCCACTAGGAAGGTGGGATCTTCTTGGGCGGCTGCCCGAGGGGTCTCGGCATTACAGCTTTGCCGAGCGGCGACTTGGTCGGGTTCAAACACTTTTGCTAAATTCTACAAGTTTGATACCCTGGCTGAGGAGGACCTCATGTTTGCTCAGTCGGTGCTGCAGAGTCATCCGCGCACTCCCGCCCGTTTGGGAGCTTTGGTATAATCCCCATGGTCCTTACGGAGTCCCCAGCATCCTCTAGGACGTAAGAGAAAATAAGATTTTAAACCTACCGGTAAATCCTTTTCTCCTATTCCGTAGAGGATGCTGGGCGCCCGTCCCAGTGCGGACAACATTCTGCAAGACTTGTATATAGTTATTTGCTTGCATAAGGGTTATGTTACAGTTTTGTTCAGTCTTTGACTGATGCTGTTCTGTTTCATACTGTTGACTGGTTCGTATATTCCAGGTTATACGGTGTGGATGGTGTGGGCTGGTGTGAATCTTGCCCTTGGATTAACAAAATCCTTTCTTCGTACTGTCCGTCTCCTCTGAGCACAGTTTCTCTAACTGAGGTCTGGAGGAGAGGCATAGAGGGAGGAGCCAGTGCACACCCACTCTAAAGTTTCTTTATAGTGCCCATGTCTCCTGCGGAGCCCGTCTATTCCCCATGGTCCTTATGGAGTCCCCAGCGATGTACCGGTAGGTTTAATATCTTATTTTCTGAGTACTGGCAGCCATGGCCATCTTAACAGCAGTGTAGACCCCTGGGCAATACAATGCCCCCCACCCATCCTCCAGGGGTTGGGGGTGCCATCAGCGGCAGCTTTGATGAACTGCGTGCAGTAGGGTGTGTTTTATCTGCCGCTCAGCATGTAATACCTGGCGCAGTAATTTCTGCTATTTACTCCTTTACTGCACAGGTGATGTGAAATGGTGCGGGAGGGAGAACACTAAACTGTAGAAGGGGGCATTGGGCTAATTGAAGGGGCCCTGTCCATGACTTCCAGGGTGGTAGGGGGTCTTTAACATGCAGGGGAGGGGTGTATAGTGGAGTGGGTTTAATATTTATAATTTTCCGGTGGGAGGGCAAATTGCTTGACTGCAGATATCTCCAGTTCCTGGAAATAGATTTCTTAGCTTTCAATGGGATAAAAACAAACAAACTACAGAGTCCCTCATTTCATGCGGTTCTGTGGACTTGGGGTTGGAGTTCAGGAGCCAGAGCAATCCACTAACGAAAATATAAAACTGTATTCCAGGTGTGTGGAGCTGGAGCAGGGACCAGCTGCCAGAGTCCTCCAAAAGGGGAGAGCCCCAGCTTTTGGAGTATACCCTTAGAAAAACTCTAAAGGAGACAGAACCCAAAATATATGTCTGGGAAGTGCAATTAACAGGCTCGGATGGGGATTATTGCTTTAAAGTCAGATATATCCGGTTCCGCAGGGCTGATTTTCAAAAACTGGTACCCCTAGAAAAAGGGCACACTCCGCTATCAGCCTAGGGCCCTTATACTCCCGGGGCCCTTGGACAATTGCCCATTGAGCCCATACGTAAATACGTCCCTGCTGGCATCACAACGCCACTGTGACCTGTCATATCCAAACCTGGCCACCAGGGTTGAGATTTGTCATTGCCTGACTCTTTATACAACAGTAGGCTGAGATGTCACTTCTGTACCGAAGAAATTTCCATAAAATCAGTATGAAGAGGACAGGGCTGGATGATATTAAAATATCTTTGGCTGCACTTTGCCTAACAACTGTAATGTTTGTTTATTTTAACTATTAAGGCACTGTAATGCCAGCTGTTAAGCTACAACATGTCTGCCACACTAGGTCTTCAATTAGTTTGTACGTGCTGAATGGGTTGTGGATCCAGTAAAACATGTTTGCACCTTTTTATAAGGAGCATATTTCTTTCATCCACTAGGGGACACGGGAGGCTGTTGACACTGGGGTATAGACTGTGGCTTATCAGGAGTTGGCACTTTAAGAACCTCTGGGTTATATGTAGTAGGCTGTGGAGGTGTGCACTAGCCAGTTTGAAACTGGCTCCCACCCCCTATATAACCACTCCTCCAACAGAGCTTCAACGTTTCAGTCAATGTACGGTTGACCAGGTAGCAGCTCTGCAGAGCTACCAAGAAGTCTGTCTTGAGGAAAAAGATGGAACGAGGAATACAAATATCCGCTACATTCTCGTAACACAGTAAAATTATGTCCTATTACTTCAATGTAGAAGAAAAAGTGGCAGCGTCTCTGCATTTCTGACCTTGAAATGTTAAACTGCAATTACTGAATTTGTGTGGAAGACCTGTTAAAAATGTAAATTATAATGGTTTTCTTAAGTTGTGTGCTATTAAAGACTTTTATTTAGCATTATGTTTCTATGAATGAGACATCAGATTTATTTTGCGTTGGCACGTGCAATAAATGTGTTAACAGGTCTGTTTAATAATAATAATGGAAGTCTGCTACTCCTTAAATGCTCTCAGAAAAGCCATCACTTTATTAGAGCTGATCCGACCCCCACCTATACTACCCACAGACATGCATCCTGACATATGCTTCGTTTTCCACTCTGAGCCACGCCTGTTCCTTGTTTTCAGCTATGTCTTATGCTCTCTCTACCGCATGTTTTCATGCCTGCATTTTTGTCTACATGCAGTGAACCTACCTAACTTGTTTTTTTTAATGTGCAGTTTTACCATATGTGTTGTCTTCCTCATTTTCTGTCATTGTGGAACACATTGGTGACTTACTAATATGCGATTTTCATTTTTCTTTCAGGTAAGAAGGTGGTTGATGTTACAGTAGGATCCACACATTGCCTGGCACTTACTGAATCAGGGGAAGTCTACAGTTGGGGGAGCAATGATCAGTGTCAGCACTTTGACACATTACGTATTGCAAAACCTGAGCCATCTGCACTCCCAGGATTGGACTCTAAACATATAGTTGGAATTGCGTGCGGACCAGCTCAGGTATGAGAAGTTTTCTTTTTTTTTTCTAAACGCACATTGTATATGGCTGTCATTTGCCTGTATTGGCTTGTAATCATTAAAACTTGTGAGTGTTCAACTATGGGACATAGTAACATAGTATCTAAGGTTAAAAAAAGACAATTGTCCATCGAGTTCAACCTATTTGTGGTCTCCTATGCACGATTATTTTGTAGAAAATTTTGACTGAAGTTGATGACTGCCGTTATGTTTTACCCCTCTTTTTTATAATAACCATAGTGCGTGACTATGCCCCGTAACCCTGGATATCCTTATCCATTAGGAATTTATCTAACCCATTCTTAAAGGTGTTTACTGAGTCTGCCATTACAACTCCCTCAGGCAGGGAATTCCAAACACGTATCGTCCTTACCGTAAAAAAGCCTTTACGCCGTATTGAAGCCTGTACATAGACGAACATGATTGGTTGTTTGCTATGCTAAACATTTTTTCTCTTCCTCATCTGGGGCACACTTCCTTACACATGGGGTTAGTGAAGTATGGAGTCGTTGGCACTTAATGAGCCAATAATTGGCGCTCTAAAAGCTTCTCCCGTCCTCCGTTTTTTTTTTTTTTTTTTTTTTTAAGGATAGGTCAGCACGGAGTTTGTTAAATTTTTTCCCCTCCCTTTCCCCTTTCTGTGCTACTGGTGCACTATGTTCCTAGATATCCTGGCTGTGTGCTGTGTCTCTACTTACCATGGCAGACTGCTTAAAAAGTTGAGGTGGGGAGTGGCAAGCTTAACAGCATGGCTGCTGAAATCAAGATTTTGAAAAAAAGTGTTTCTCCTTCATCCACTAGGAGACACTGGAGAGCAGTTACAGTGGGGATATAGTAGATAGTAACTGGGAGCTGGCACTTTACGTTTTATCAATGTGACTAGCTCCTCCCCTACTATGTCCTTCCTCAAAGCCAGTCTTTTTATTGTGCCCAAGGGAACTGGTACACACTCTTGGGTTTCTCCTGAAGAATTTGTTTTTCCATTATTTTACACAAAACAGACAGGCAGCTTCTGCCTGTGCCAGTCTGCATCGTTGGTGCTGTCGGCGGGGTCTCCATCGCAACTGCTTGTGCTGGATCCCCGGCTGTAGAGACGCTGGCTCTCTGGAGGGCTGACTGGACACCGCTGCTTGCGGCACGTGTCTGGGTCGCTCCTTCAGCCACACGTCTGGCAGCGCAGCAGTCGTAAGTATGAACCCCGGCTACGGCTTTGAGTACACACTCCGTTGGTGGTGAATACTGCTATGTTTGAAATAGGCGCCATAGCGCTGTGGGGAGAGGGGGGGGGGGGGGCTTGGAATCTCAGCTCCCAGCGACCCCAGCATCTCAGGCAGCACACGCTGGCAGCCTTTTTAGAGGCTGAGACGCTACAGGATGACACACTACAGCATCAATGGAGTTTGCTGCACAACATCCCAGGCACTGTGAGCAGTTCAGTAGGGTGTTTGTTAGATGGCTTTGGGAAAGTGTGAAGCATCTGTAGATTGCAGTAAAACCGTGCCTGGTGCTGTACCATAGAGTGCAGGGCTTACCGGACACTGAAGGAACCCTCAGATAGAAAGTTGGAGACTACCTTGAAGACTATTTACTCGGCAACGGAGGTTTTATATCTCCCAACACAGGTAGGTTGTTGGGTCAACAAGGCTATGGAAGCCTGGGTGGAACAACTGTCCTCAGGTTTGCGTGACGATTTGCCTCATAATCAGATAATACCTTTGGCAGAACATATCTGCGAATCAGCGTTATATCTCTGTGAGGGCGAGAAGGACGTCTGTATCCTCTGAGCCAGAATTTCCTCTTTGACTATCTCGGCCCGCAGAGCTCTCTGGCTGCGGCAGTGGCAGGCGGATGCTGGTTTCAAGAAGGCAGTAGAGATGTTGCCTTTTACGGGAGAGATCCTGTTCGTTAAGGAACTTGATACCTGGATTTCTCAAGCCACTGGGGGTAAGTTGACTTTTCTACCAACAGCTGCTCCAACTCCTCGCAGGACCTATATGGGACCTTCCTTTCTCCTTTCGTGCCCCTTCCAGGTTTCGAGGCCATTCCAGGGGAGGAGGTTCAGTTGCCCGTGGCTCTCGAGGTAGAGGCAGAGGTTCAACAGCCTCAACCCAGCCAGATGGTAAGTCTTCCACCACGCACACTGCATGACTGCTTCCCTCTCACCTGCGGGACCCCAGAGTGGGAGCTCGACTGTGGGATTTCAAGGAGGTCTGGGTACAATCCTGTCCAGGTGCTTGGGTCAGGGATCTCATTACTCACAGTTACAAACTCAATTTTCAAATGCAACCGCCTCAACGTTTCTTCACCACGGATTTGCCAGCTTCTGATGACAGGAGTGTCGTCTTGCTAGCAGCGGTCCAAAAACTCCTGTCCGCAAGAGTGTTAGTCCCTGTTCCCTCACATCAACGGAAACAGGGCTATTACTCAAGCTTGTTTCTCAACTTCTGATCTTAAAGGATCTCAATCCTTTTTTGAGAGTGTTCAGATTCAAAATGGAGTCCTTTCAGTCTGTTATTGCAGGTTTGGAACAGAACGAGTTCATGGCGTCCTTGGAAATCAAGGATGCCTAATTACATGTTCCCTTTTGGTCTCCACATTAGACTTTTTTTCTTCGGTTCGCTATACAGGACGGTCATTTCCAATTCCAGGCTCTTCCGTTCGGTCTCTCTTCAGCCCCCAGAGTGTTCACAAAGATCATGACAGTCATGATGGCCTTACTTTGAGTGCAAGGACTGACAATTGTCCCCTATTTAGACGATCTGATGCTGAAGTCCCACTCTGTAGACCAATTGCTTCAAAATATCCTGATAACCCAAGACCTTCTAATTCGGCATGGGTGAATCCTGATCTTCCCGAAGTCTCTCTTAAGCCCCTTCGCAACGGTTACTGTTCTTGGGGATGATTCTCTACACGGTCCGTCAGAAGGTATTTCTTCCTCAGGACAAGATCCTCTGTTCAGACGTTGGTGAGGTTGGTCCTTCAACACAGTCTGGTATCTGAGTATCCGCCTCCTGGGGAAGATGGTGGTGGCTTTCAAGGCCCTTCCATACGGACGGTTCCACTCAAAGCCCTTCCAGCTGTGTCTCCTACATCAGTGGTCTGGGTCTCATCTATTTCTTCATCAGCGGGTGACGCTGTCTCCAAAGGCACGGTTGTCTCTCCTCTGGCTAAATTCGACTCATCTGTTGGAAGGAAAGTGGTTCAGCGTTTTGGATTGTACTCTCCTCATCACAGACGCAAGCCTGCCGGGGGGGTCTGTGACCCTGAGACCCTGGAACACCGGTTTCAGGGGCGCTGGTCATCTCACGAATCCGCTCTCCCGATTAAACATACTCTAAGTGCGTGCAATGTACAACACCCTACTTCAGGCAGATCACCTGCTTCACGGTTGGGCAGTCAGAGTTCAGTCTAACAACGCCACGACAGTGGCATACATCAACCGTCAGGGCGGCATTCGCAGCTGGGCGGCGATGAGAGAGGTCACCAACATCCTCCTCTGGGCAGAGGAAAACGCTCTGGCCTTGTTGGCAATCTTCATTCCAGGGGTAGAAAATTGGAAGGCTGATTATTTCAGCCGCCAGGACATGCACCCAGGAGAGTGGACACTCAATCCTCAGGTGTTAATTCAGCTGGTCCACCGGTGGGGGAGACCACAGATAGACCTCATGGCGTCACGCCTGAACCACCAACTGCCTCTTTACTACTCTCGGACGAGAGACCCAGCTGCAGCAGCCATGGATGCCCTCACTGCTCCTTGGAACGTCCAGTTCCGGCGGCTTCGGACTCTTCTTCTATTCCAGAGTCCTTGGATGTGGTGCGAGCCCTAAGGATCTATGTCTAGAAGCCAGCCGCTGTTCGAAAGTCAGATTCCCTCTTTGTGCTGTATGATGCTCACAGGAAGGGTTGTCCTGCTTCGATAAGTCTATTGCCCGTTGGATTAGGCTTACTATTCAGCAGGCCTATGCTTCGGCGGCCTTAACTATTCCTAAGTCTATAAAGGCCCACTCTACTAGGTTGATGGGTACTTCCTGGGCGGCTGCCCGTGGTGTCTCGGCTTTGCAACTATGCCAGCCCGCTACCTGGTCAGGGACAAACACGTTTGTTAAGATCTTCAGGTTTGATACCCTGGCAAAAGATGTCCAATTTGGACATATGGTGTCGCAGGCGTCTCAGCGCGTTCCCATCCGTTCTGGGAGCTTTGGGACGTCCCCATCGCACTAAGTGTCCCCAGTATCCCTTATGGATGTTAGAGAAAATAGGATTTTAATTGCCTACCGGTAAATACTTTTCTCATAGTCCATAAGGGATACTGGGCGCCCGCCTCTGTGTGCTTCCACTTCCTGCAAGTTTGTTCTTGTTTGACTCGGCTATTGCTGTTTTGTTCACTAGCTGTTGCTGGTTTGGTTGTTCTGCTGTGTGCTGGTTCGTTAATCTCACCACCTGTTGTCTGGTCATGTTTCCTCCTTTAAAGTATGTCCATCTCCTTCGGGCACAGTTTTCCTAGACTGAGCTGTAGGGGAGGAGCCAGCACACCCTGTTTTGAAGTTTTAAAATGTGCCGATTACTTTGGACCCCATCTATACCCCATCGTACTAAGTGCCCCCAATATCCCTTATGGAGTACGAGAAAAGGATTTACCGGTAGTTAATTAAAATCCTATTTTTTGAGCAATTTTAATCGATTTTCAGATCGATCGTAGTCGATGTTGGGCTTACAGGGCTAAAACACACATTAGCTAATGGATTTTTTTATATATTAATTTTTAAGCAAGTGAAAGTGGGTTTTAGCCCTGTAAACCCAGTATCTATTAACATTGATTTTAATCAATCTGAAATCGATTAAAATCGATCAAAATTTACCTTTAGTAAATATACCCCTAGGAGTAGAAAATCATCTTTATGCTGTTGAATGGGAGGAGTTATCTTATATAAGAGGTTGAAATTTTTAAATTTCCATGGGTGTTTGTGGCTGGTATTATAGAAGATTGTGATAGACACATGTAGATAATAAGCATTGCTTCTGCTGAAAGCTTTACCCACAACATATTCTCTATAAACAGACACTAGTGTTAAACTGATGTGCCTTGTTTGATAGAGCAGTAGTGGTGCAATGTTGTTTGTATATTTTTCGGGGATTTTCTTTGCCTGTGTTAGATGAGTGTTCATTTGCACTCTGCAAAGGAATTCATTTTGTACACGCAATCCAGCATGGTCCAGTATAATTGGGTAGTGTCTAGGGCAGAGATTTTCAACCTTTTACAACTCGCGGCACACTGAACAAGATTTAAATATTGGCAAAGCACACTGAAATATAATGGTGATGCATGGTGCAGTTGCGTGTCCTAGGATGTCAAGTCGCAGCTTCTCCATAGGTAAGGCCTGAGCCACATCTGAGATAGCCAGAAGAGCCCAACACTGCCCGGGCCCAAAATTAGAACTGGCTCTGCAACCACTAAACCCACCAGTATTGATCGTTCCAGGGCCTCAGTCGCTGCAAAACACTGACAGGTCTGGCTCTGCTTCTATGACGACACACCTGGAGACTGCTCAGGGCACACGTGTGCCACGGCACAGTGGTTGAAAAACATTGGTCTAGGGGGCTCATCTCCATTATTCTATGCTGCCATTCCGGGGGCCTAAATTCTGTGAAGTACTTCCTCTTCCATAACCTGGAAGGACCAGAATTAAACCCCTCTCTCTTCAGAGGGCAGGCAGTACTTCCCTTCAGAGGCACCAGCACTCTTCACTATGGCAAGGGTACTCACAACTTTTGGTATTCCAGTAACAGTGAAAAGAGTCTCATTCTGTCTACTGATGGGTCTGGACGAGATTTTGATCTGGGAGCTCTCATTTATTTTATTTCCTTAATGGACATCACGTACGTTCATGTATCTGGCATATAGGGCCAAAGTTGGTTAGCTGTAGTGTGACGTTATGCATTACAATAATGTACGCTATTTTCATGAAAAGTGCTCTTAATAGCAGCACAATTGAATAAGAAACAACTAGTACTCAATTCAGATGCTGATGATAGGCAGGCTGTGGTGTAATACCACTTTGGATTAACTACAGCTTCAATTTAGAGGTCACTGTGCCTTTACAAAATAAAAAAACCTCCAATAATCAAATTAAGTGCTGTCCATCTAGTATAATTTTTGCAAAAATCATTTATTCCAATCGCATACACAAAACAATAACACACTAGGCCAGTGAAAAATTAATAAAATATATAAATTAAAAAGCAATAAAATAATCCTCATTTGTTAGTCACAGTAGAGGCAATTATAGCATTATATGTTTTATTAGTAATCATTCAAGCTTGCAATTTATTGAAAACTGTAACACATCTCCTTCCAGCAAATAGAATACAGAGCAACAGTAGCAGCTGTTAAATGCGTTCTCCTCCGTCCTCTTAATATGATATTATAGCAATCAACGCAGCAAGCAAAGCGTCACAGTATTTCTCAGTTCAGTACACTGTGGAGGTGTGAACTAGTGAACCAATGCACGTTCACTCCCATTAAGACCTGTGTTAACGCTGATTTCTAGGTGAATTGCAGAAAGCTACTAATCGAGTTTGGACCATTGTATATAGTTTTATTGTGTCAAGGTGCCATCTGCTGGCATAAAAGTCTATTGCAGGGAATTCCTTTTTATTTTTACTTAGTGTCCATTACATGACATTGTGTGCTGTGTTAAATTTCTGTTAAGTGCTTCCTACATCTTAAAACCTGATTTAATGCTTGTAAGTCAGTGAATGACAGACATTTTTTTTTTTGTCAAATATGTTGTCATTGTTCAGATTTCAGATGTGTCCTCATACACTATTGCTGTAGTCGCGCCAAACATCCATTCTCGGTGTGCCATGTCATTCGCAACTTGGCTTGCGTCAACCGCCTTTTTCGCATGAACGTGCATCCTAATTGCAATGTGATGCTATAAAACTTCTTCACGAGATGGCATGGAGTCTGAAACTGTATACAAAGCATTTTTGTATATGGATTCAGGCTAAGTCGCACACAGATATGCCTCATATCAAATTGTCTGCTCCACGAGCTTGCCACATGGCGTATTCAGGCTAGGTGTATGAGGACACTTCTGTAACTATTAAGTGAGGTTTCTGCTGACCCTTCTGTGTAACATCTGTGCAGAGTTTTGCCTGGTCTTCCTGCTCTGAATGGTCTACTGGCCTGCGTGTGCCCTTTGTGGTTGATGTGTGTCCCACGACTTTTGAACAGCTTGATCTTTTACTGCGCCAAGTTAGTGAAGGAATGGATGGCAGCTCAGACTGGCCTCCACCACAAGAGAAAGAATGTATGGCGGTAGCAACACTCAACCTTCTTCGATTGCAGGTATTGCCAGTATTTAAGATTGATGTCAAATAATGACCTATTTTATGATTCAACTTGGATACTTTTCATCTAAAAGATATATTCTGTTACACAAGCTTTCACTTGAAGTCTATTTATTGTATATATCCTTTTTATATCCTTGCACATCGTATTTGTAAACTTACTTTGCACAGAACATGTTTTCTGCTGCGGGGTACACTGGGCTCACAAAGTCTGGACAATGGGGGTGTAGAGTAGGATCTTGATCCGAGGCACCAACAGGCTCAAAGCTTTGACTGTTCCCAGAATGCACAGCGCCGCCTCCTATATCACCCCGCCTCCCAGCACAGGAGCTCAGTTTGTCAGTTGGTGCCGCAGTAAGCAGGTACTTAACAGAGGGGCGGGAGCAGCCCTGAGAAAAGCTTTTTATGAGGTAAAAAGTGAAGACTTCAAGGTGATAAAAGTTTTGTGACATTCACTGCTGCATCTCCAGCTCTCCCCAGCGCCGCTGTACACTCCCGAGCCCTGGTTGCTGGGTACCTACAGCGGAGGCTCCGGTTTTCTTCACGTTAGACACACATGGCTGGGGCTCTCCAGGATCGCATGGCCACGCTTCGGGAGGTGGTAAGTGGGTCCCGGTCTGTATCGCGATCCGGCGCGGTCAGTGGGAGGCGGGCCGTGCGCGCTGGCGGTGGACACTGTGGATACAGGCGATCCCACTAGATCACCAGGGCATGGGCGCAGGTCAGGTTTTCTCTTAAAACCGATTTTAATATCGCCCACAGTACCCGGTGGTTTTGCCAGCAAGGGGGATAAGGCTTAGACCTGAAGCCCCTCCCCCAGCCCCAGGGCGCCATTTCCAGTAAGTGTTCCCGCCCTGGAGCTGCATCTGTCTTTTCCTCACTCCCTGTCAGTGTCTGCGGCACCATTACTCCTCAGCTCACTGTTCCTGGGACTGCTTGGGCAAATTCTCTTATGTAAAGCCGCCTGGTTGTCAGCGCTGTGCCTTTACACGACACTTAAGTATTCTACCTGCCTTTTTAGTCAGTGTTAGTAAGAAAGAGTACATTTAGTCAGGGTTTTATAGTACAATTACCCTGTGATATACATCCAGTTTCTTACGGTGTACTGTTATATCTATTGTTATATAGCTGTGTAAGCTAGACCAGTGCAGTATTATTGTCAGTAATAACCTCTGCATTGTACAAACTGTGACTATTTGTGTGTGCATTGATAGCTGAGTGGTGTCCATCTCGTGTCTTTCACTCAACTTGCTATCCCTATATTCTATAACCTGAGGGGGCTTGGTGCATCAGGTGTTATTTAATATAGGATTTTCACAAAGATATACTGTATTACGTATCTTTCTCTGTGATTTAGTCACCATATCTCTCCTTTATCTCTGCTGGTGCTGACTACACTGCGCAGGGGTTTGGGTTTAGAGGTATAGTGCTGCTGATAATTGTACTGTGTTACCTCATTACTGCAAGTTATATCATGTCTGCTTCTGAGGGTAACGGTTCTGGGGCGGAACACACTGCTGGTGTTGCTGAAGCCACAGGCACATATGGGGAGAATATAGCAGCTGTGGGCTCTGGTTCTGGGGGCTCCTTGCCCCCCAGTGGGACTGTGGCAACGGAGGCACATACTGACCCTCCGTGGGCCGCTTTTTCCACGCTTCTGCATAGTTCATAAACTAACACCCCCTATGGGACCCCCAGTGCCGGTACAACCGTATGTGGTCCCTGCAGCTAACCCGCCGTGGGCGGATGATTTATCTGCTCAATTAAAGAAGTTGAACCAGTCCCTGACTACTAAAGTCTGACTATCGCTCGCCTAAGTCCAAGAGGTCCTCTAAGCGAGCACTCGTCTCCTCACAATCCACTGCTGTCACTGACACCTTGTCTGATGAAGACAGCACATACACTGACCCCACAGGTTCTGACTCTGATTCGGCTGATGGGGAGGGTAGTTCACATGTGGATGTTCCTGATCTTTTGGAGGCTATTAAATTAATTCTGCAGATTACAGATAATCCCGAGCCATCCGTTCCTCCTAAGAAACCAGATAGGTTAAAGCGTCAGAAGGTGGTTAAGCAAGTTTTACCTATCTCTGACCTCCTAGTGGATATACGTCAGGAACCCTGGCAAAGCCCGAGTACGAAATTTGTGCCTCAAAAGAAGATGCTGGCTCGCTATCCCCTCGCGCCAGAGCTGTCTAAGAATTGGGAAACGCCTCCTCCAGTAGACTCACATGTGGCTAGGATGGTGGTTTCCTCGGCTCTACCTGTCACTACCGTCACGTCTCTAAAAGAGCCTACGGATAAACGTGTTGAGGGTTGTCTAAAAGCGATTTACACCCTCACGGGTGCTGCACAAAGGCCCACTATTGCAGCTACATGGGTGGCAGAGGCTATTGAAGCATGGGCCTTGGAGTTAGAAGCTGAAATCTCCTCTGACCATGCTAGACCATGCTTGTCATATATTCTCACAGCTTCTCGCTATATTAAAGAGGCGGATTCTGATGCCGGTATCCTAGCAGCCAAGGCCTCTACTACGTCAGTCCTGGCTCGCAGGATATTGTGGCTGAAATCCTGGTCTGTGGATCTGGACTCTAGAAAAACCCTGGAGGTACTCCCTTTCAAGGGGGATATTCTGTTTGGGGAGGACTTAAATAAGATAGTGGCTGACTTGGCTACTGCCAAAACTGCCTGTCTGCCTAATACAGCTCCTTCTGTGTTGAAGACCAAAGGCACGTCCTTTCGCCCCTTTCGTCCTTCAGGTAAAGCAAAAGGTCAGGCGTACCATAAGCAGGCCCGCACTTCCAAACCTGGTAAGCCGAAGCCCAAAAGAGCCTGGGCTGCCCGTCAGCCAGCAGCCAAGACCGATAAGCCTGCCGCATGACGGGGCGGGCCTCCCCCTGGGGGATCCCAGGGTGGGGGGCCGGCTTCTAGGGTATACACAGGTGACCACTTCAAATGCCTGGGTACGGGAAGTCGTCACTCGAGGTTACGCCATAGCCTTCAAAAACCGACCCCCTCATCGATTTTGCCAGACAGACGTCCCGTCGGACCAGACAAAGGCAAACACTCTGCATTCGGTGGTACAGACCCTCCTGGATACAGGAGTCGTAGTACAGGTGCATCTTGCTTAGAGGGGCCGGGGGTACTATTCTCTGCTGTTTCTAGTCCCGAAACCGAATGGGTCCTCCCGGCCCATTCTCAACCTCAAGGCACTGAACAAGTTTGTGAAGGTTTCCAAGTTCCGTATGGAAACTCTTCGCTCTATAGTTCTGGCCTTGGAACCTGGGGACTACATGGTCTCCCTGGACATACAGGATGCTTACCTGCATATTCCTATAGCAGTGTCACATCAACAATACCTGAGGTTCGCTATTGGCAACCTCCATTGCCAGTTTCGGGCGTTACCTTTTGGTTTAACAACGGCTCCGCGAGTCTTCACCAAAGTTATGGCGGTGATGACGGTGGTACTCCGCCGTCAAGGGGTCAGGGTACTGCCGTATCTGGACGACTTGTTAATCCTGGCAAATTCCCCAGATCTTCTCCTGCGTCATCTGGATATGACGGTCCGGTTTCTACAAGCCCACGGGTGGCTCATCAACTGGAAGAAATCCTCCCTGGTCCCTGCTCAGAGCATGGTGCATCTGGGAGCGCTGTTGGACACTCACAACCAGAGGTTGTTCTTGTCTCAGGAGAAAGTCCTGAAACTTCAGGACAGGATTTGTTGCTTCCTTTCTCGTCCGCAAGTGTCGATACATTCGGCAATGCAGGTGCTGGGCCTCATGGTATCAGCATTCGACATGGTGGAGTTTGCTCAATTCCATTCTCGCCCCCTCCAGAAGCTGATTCTAGCCAAGTGGGATGGCCTGCCTCACCATATCAGGTCTCAAATGATCTCTTTGACTCCGGAGGTCCGTCTGTCGCTGCTCTGGTGGCTCCAGGACTGACAATTGTGCAGAGGCCGTCCCTTCTGGATATCCAACTGGGTCCTGTTGACGACAGATGCCAGTCTAAGAGGTTGGGGCGCGGTGCTGTAGCAGCACTCCTTGCAGGGTCGGTGGACCAAGGAGGAATCTCTCCTCTCGATCAACATTCTGAAATTGCGGGCGGTCTTCAATGTGTTGAAGCTAGCCCAGCATTTGATTCAGAACCGTCCTGCTCAAGTACAGTCGGACAACGCCACCACAGTGGCTTACATAAATCATCAAGGTGGCACTCGAAGCCGTCTGGCAATGAAGGAAGCCTCACGGATTCTACGTTGGGCAGAACGCCATCTACCGGCAATATTCATTCCGGGAGTCCTAAATTGGGAAGCGGACTTTCTCAGTTGCCAGGACGTGCATGCCGGCGAGTGGGGCCTCCATCCAGAAGTTTCAACTCCTCGTGCAAAAGTGGGGTCTTCCAGATGTGGATCTGATGGCGTCTCGACACAATCGCAAGGTTACGGTCTTCGGAGCAAGGACAAGGGATCCTCAAGCAGCATTCGTGGATGCGCTGGCAGTGCCGTGGAGGTTTCGGCTGCTGTACGTGTTCCCTCCGGTGTCACTCCTGCCCAGGGTAATTCGGAAGTTCAAGCAAGAAAAAGGAAATCTGCTTCTCATAGGTCCGGCGTGGCCCAGACGGCACTGGTTCTCAGACCTGCAAGGCCTATCGTCAGAGCGTCCACTTCTACTTCCACAACGCCCAGACCTCCTCGTTCAGGGCCCCTGTGTCTGCCAGGACCTAGCCCGGCTGTCTTTGACGGCGTGGCTCTTGAAGCTTCCGTCTTAAGAGCGAAGGGTTTTTCTGAAGAGGTCATTAAAACTATGTTGCGGGCCCGGAAACCGGCCTCTGCTCGGATTTACCATCGGGTCTGGCATTCCTACTTTGTTTGGTGCGCATCTAACCATTATGACGCTTCCAAGTTTAGTACAGCCAAAGTTTTGGCTTTTCTGCAGCAAGGCCTAGATTTAGGCCTGCGTCTGACCTCCCTCAAGGTTCATATTTCTGACTTGTCGGTGTGGTTTCAGAGAAAAATAGCGACTTTACCTGATGTTCATACTTTCACTCAGGGTGTGTTGCGTATCCAACCTCCCTATGTCCCGCCTGTGGCTCCTTGGGACTTGTCGGTGGTTTTGGAGGCGTTGCAGGAGCCTCCATTTGAACCTCTTGGTTCAGCTGACTTTAAGTGGCTTTCCCTTAAGGTGGTGTTCTTGCTGGCTATTGCCTCTGCTAGAAGAGTGTCGGATCTGGGTGCCTTGTCTTGTAGTTCCCCATATCTGATTTTTCACAGTGACAAGGCGGTTCTTAGGACTCGTCCCGGATATTTGCCTAAGGTGGTTTCTTCGTTCCACCTTAATCAAGAGATTTTGGTTCTGGCCTTTGTCTCTCCTGATTTGTCTCCCAAAGAGCGGTCTTTGGATGTGGTACGGGCTCTACGTATCTATGTGAAGAGAACTACTTCTATTAGAAAATCTGATTCTCTCTTTGTTTTGTTTGGATTTCACAAACACGGCTGGCCTGCTCACAAGCAAACTCTGGCCAGATGGATTAGAATGGTGATTGCACATGCTTATGTGAAGGCTGGTGTCTCTGCTCCTGATCACATTAAGGCCCATTCTACTCGATCTGTTGGACCTTCTTGGGCGGCCCAACGTGGTGCGACCCTTGATCAATTGTGCAAGGCGGCTACGTGGTCCTCAGGGAACACGTTCATAAGGTTCTATGCCTTCGATACTGCCGCTTCCCAGGATGCTTCCTTTGGACGCCGGGTTCTTTTGCCCGCTACAGTGCGTCCCCTCCCATAAGGAACTGCTTTAGTACATCCCCATTGTCCAATCCTTGTGGAGCCCAGTGTACCCCGCAGCAGAAAACGACATTTATGGTAAGAACTTACCCTTGTTAAACTCTTTCTGCGAGGTACACTGTGCTCCACAAGGCGCCCACCCTGACGCACTTAGCTTCTTTGGGTTGGTATGGCATTAGCCGCTGACACTTCTCCTGTCGTGAGAGTGTGTGTATGTGGCTACTAACCGTTGTCGTCTCTTTTCCTGCTACTGCATTGGGCTGGTTAACTAAACTGAGCTCCTGTGCTGGGAGGCGGGGTGATGTAGGAGGCGGCGCTGTGCATTCTGGGAACAGTCAAAGCTTTGAGCCTGTTGGTGCCTCGGATCAAGATCCTACTCTACACCCCCATTGTCCAGACTTGTGGAGCCCAGTGTACCTCGCAGAAAGAGTTTTAACAAGGGTAAGTTCTTACCATAAAACTTTTTTTTCTCTAATCCAAAACACATGTTGTACTGCTATAATAACACTACAAATATTTGTCTTAAATGTACAATTTATTAACTCCTTCCCTACCTACCTTTTCTCCCAGTTACATGCTGCCATTAGCCACCAAGTAGATTCGGAGTGTCTGGGCCTGGGTCTTGGTAGTGCCTTGTTGAACAGTTTGAAACAGACAGTGGTCACTTTAGCCAGTAATGCTGGAGTGCTAAACACTGTGCAGTCAGCTGCCCAAGCAGTTCTACAGAGTGGATGGTCTATTCTCCTTCCTACTGCAGAGGAGAGAGCCAGAGCCCTGTCAGCCCTCTTACCAAATGCAGGTATAGTGAAGTCATTTTATCTTTACGTTCATATTTACGTTTTTAGGTGTAATTAGAAGTATAGATTTCAGAAATCAATAAAAATATTTCTCTGACGTCCTAGTGGATGCTGGGAACTCCGTAAGGACCATGGGTAATAGCGGGCTCCGAAGGAGGCTGGGCACTCTAGAAAGATCTTAGACTACCTGGTGTGCACTGGCTCCTCCCACCATGACCCCCCTCCAAGCCTCAGTTAGATTTCGTGCCCGGCCGAGGTTGGATGCACACTAGGGGCTCTCCTGAGCTCTTAGAAAGTAATAGTCTTAGATTTTTTTATTTTCAGTGAGACCTGCTGGCAACAGGCTCACTGCAGCGAGGGACTAAGGGGAGAAGAAGCGAACTCGCCTGCTTGCAGCCGGATTGGGCTTCTTAGGCTACTGGACACCATTAGCTCCAGAGGGATCGACCGCAGGCCCAGCCTTGATGTTCGGTCCCGGAGCCGCGCCGCCGTCCCCCTTACAGAGCCAGAAGCAAGAAGATGGTCCGGAAAATCGGCGGCATGAAGACTCTGTCTTCACCAAGGTAGCGCACAGCACTGCAGCTGTGCGCCATTGCTCCTCTCACACACTTCACACTCCGGTCACTGAGGGTGCAGGGCGCTGGGGGGGGCGCCCTGAGGCAGCAATAAAAACACCTTGGCTGGCTAAAATACCTCAATATATAGCCCCAGGGGCTATATATGAGGTAAATACCCCTGCCAGAATTCCATAAAAAACGGGAGAATAGGCCGCGAAAAAGGGGCGGAGCCTATCTCCTCAGCACACTGGCGCCATTTTCCCTCACAGCTCCGCTGGAAGGAAGCTCCCTAGCTCTCCCCTGCAGTCTACAAAGGGTTAATAAAGAGAGGGGTGGCACTAAATTTAGGCGCAGTATACATTATATATAAAAACAGCAGCTATAGGGGACATAACTCAGTTAGTCCCAGCATTATATAGCGCTCTAGTGTGTGCTGGCATACTCTCACTCTGTCCCCCCAAAGGGCTTTTGTTGGTCCTGTCCTCGTTTAGAGCATTCCCTGTGTGTCTGCGGTGTCGGTACGGCTGTGTCGACATGTTGAATGAGGAGGCTTATATGGTGACGGAACAGAGGCCGATATATGTGATGTCGCCCTCTGTGGGGCCGACACCAGAGTGGATGGATAGGTGAAAGGTATTAACAGACAGTGTCAACTCCTTACATAAAAGGGTGGATGACGTAACAGCTGTGGGACAGCCGGCTTCGCAGCCCGCGCCTGCCCAGGCGTCTCAAAGGCCATCAGGGGCTCAAAAACGCCCGCTCTCTCAGATGGCAGACACAGATGTCGACACGGAGTCTGACTCCAGTGTCGACAAGGTGGAGACATATACACAATCCACTAGGAACATCCGTGACTTGATCCCGGCAATAAAAAATGTGTTATACATTTCTGACTTTAACCCAAGCACCTCTAAAAATGGGTTTTAGGTTTGGGGAGAAAAAACAGGCAGTGTTTTGTTCCCCCATCAGATGAATAAATGAAGTGTGTGAAAAGCGTGGGTTCCCCCGTTAAGAAACTGGTAATTTATAAAAAGTTACTGATGGCGTACCCTTTCCCGCCAGGAGGATAAGTTACGCTGGGAGATATCCCCTAGGGTGGATAAGGCGCTCACACGTTTGTCAAAAAAAAGGTGGCACTGCCGTCTTAGGATACGGCCACTTTAATAGGTACCTGTTGATAAACAGGAGGCTATCCTGAAGTCTGTATTTACACACTCAGGTACTAGACTGAGACCTGCAGATAGTGCTGCTGCAGCGTGGTCGGTGACCCTGTCAAACAGGGATACTAGTTGGCAAACATAAAAACATATTAAAGACGTCGTCTTATATATGGGGGATGCACAGAGGGATATTTTGCCGGCTGGCATCCAAAATAAATGTAATGTCCATTCTGTCAGGAGGGTATTAGAGACCTGTCACTGGACAGGTGATGCTGACTTAAAAAGCGCATAGAGAGCCTTATAAGGGTGAGGAATTATTTAGGGATGGTCTCTGGGACCTTGTATCCACAGCAACTGCTGGGAAGAAATAATTTTACCTCGGGTTTCCTCACAGACAAAGGTACAGTCCTTTCGGCTTCAGAAAAGCAAGCGGGTCAAATGGCGCTTCCTTTCTGTACAGAGACAAGGGTAGAGGGAAAAAGCTGCACCAGTCAGCCTGTTCCCAGAATCAAGATTCTTCCCCCGCCTCCTGTGAGTCCACACCATGACGCGGGTGCTCCACAGGTGTAGCCTGGTACGGTGGGGGGCCGTCTCAAAAATGTCAGCAATTAGTGGGCTCGCTCACAGGTGGATCCCTGTTTCTTTCAAGTAGTATTTCAGGGGTACAAGCTGGAATTCGAGATGTCTCCCCCCAGCCGTTTCCTAAAATATGCCTTGCTGACAACTCCCTCAGGCAGGGAGGCTGTGCTAGAGGCAATTAATAAGCGGTATTCCCAGCAGGTAATACTCAAGGTGCCCCTACTTCAACAAGGACGGGGTTACTATTCCACACGGGTTGGGGTACCGAAACCGCATGGTTCGGTGTGACCCATTTTATATTTAAAATCCTTGAACACATACATAAAAAAATTCAAGTTCAAGATGGAATCGCTCAGGGCGGTTATTGCAAGCCTGGACGAGGGGGATTACATGGTATCCCGGGACATCAAGGATGCTTACCTGCATGTCCCCATTTACCATCCTCGCCAGGAGTACCTCAGATTTGTGGTACAGGATTACCATTACCAAGTCCAGACACTGCCGTTTGGACTGTACATGGCACCGAGGGTGTTTTATCAAGGTAATGGCCGAAATGATGATACTCCTTCGAAAAAAGGGAGTTGTAATTATCCCGTACTTGGACAATCTCGTTATAAGGGCGAGGTCCAAGGAGCAGTTGGTAGTCGGGGTAGCACTATTTTGGAAAGTGCTACAACAGCATGGTTGGATTCTAAACAGTCCAAAGTCACAGCTGGTTCCTATGACACGTCTACTGTTCCTGGGGTGGTTCTGGACATAAACCAGAAATAGTGTTTCTCCCGGAGGAGAAAGCCAAGGAGTTGTCATCTCTAGTCAGAGACCTCCTGAAGCCAAAATAGGTAGCGGTGCATCATTGCACGCGAGTCCTGGGAAAAATGGTAGCTTCCTACGAAGCAATCCCATTAGGCAGGTTCCATACAAGAACTTTTCAAAGGGACCTGTTGGACAAGTGGTCCGGATCGCATCTTCCGATGCATAGGCTGATAACCCTGTCTCCAAGGACCAGGGTATCTCTACTGTGGTGGCTGCAGAGTGCCCATCTTCAAGAGGGCCGCAGGTTCGGCATACAGGACTAGGTCCTAGTGACCATGGATTCCAGCCTTTGAGGCTGGGGGGCAGTCACACAGGGAAGAAACTTCCAGGGACTTTGGTCAAGTCAGGTTATTTCCCTACACATAAATATTCTGGACCTGAGGGCCATTTACAATGCCCTGAGGCCGGCAAGGCCTCTGCTTCAAAACCAGCCGGTACTGATCCAATCAGACAACATCACGGCAGTCGCCTATGTAAACCAACAGGGCGGCACAAGAAGCAGGATGGCGATGGCAGAAGCCACAAGGATTCTCCGATAGGAGGAAAATCATGTGTTAGCACTGTCAGCAGGATTCATTCCCGGAGTGGACAACTGGGAAGCAGATCTTCTCAACAGACCTCCACCCGGGAGAATGGGGACTTCCTCCAGAAGTCTTCCAATAGGATTGTACACCATTGGGAAAGGCCACAGGTGGACATGATGGCGTCCCGCCTCAACAAAAAGCTATAAAAGATATTGCACCAGGTCAAGGGACCCTCAGGCGATAGCTATGGACGCTCTGGTAACACCGTGGGTGTACCAGTCGGTTTATGTGTTCTCCCCTCTGCCTCTCATACCAAAGGTACTGAGAATAATAAGAAGGCGAGGAGTAAGAACGATACTCGTGGATGGCCAAGAAGAGCTTGGTACCCAGAACTTCAAGAATTTATATCAGAGGACCCATGGCCTCTGCCACTCAGACAGGACCTGCGGCAGCAGGGGCCCTGTCTGTTCCCAGACTTACCGCGGCTGCGTTTGACGGCATGGCGGTTGAACGCCGGATCCTGAAGGAAAAGGGCATTCCGGAGGAAGTCATTCCTACGCTTACTAAAGCCAGGAAAGGTTACAGCAACTCATTATCACCGCATATGGCGAAAATATGTTGCATGGTGTGAGGCCGAAAGGGCCCCAACAGAGGAATTTCAACTAGGTCGATTTCTGCATTTCCTGCAAGCAGGAGTGACTATGGGCCTTAAATTGGGTTCCATTAAGGTACAGATCTCGGCTCTGTCGATTTTCTTTCAAAAAGAACTAGCTTCAGTACCTGAAGTTCAGACATTTATAAAAAGGAGTGCTGCATAGTTAGCCCCCGTTTGTGCCTCCTGTGGCACCTTGGGATCTCAACGTGGTGTTGAGTTTCTTAAAATCACATTGGTTTGAACCACTAAAAACCGTGGATCTGAAATATCTCACGTGGAAGGTGGTTATGTTATTGGCCTTGGCTTCTGCCAGGCGAGTATCAGAATTGGCGGCTTTGTCTTGTAAAAGCCCTTATTTGATTTTCCATATGGATAGGGCAGAATTGAGGACTCGTCCCCAGTTTCTCCCAAAGGTGGTGTCAGCGTTTCACCTGAACCAGCCTATTGTGGTGCCTGCGGCTACTAGGGACTTGGAGGACTCCAAGTTGCTAGACGTTGTCAGGGCACTGAAAATATGTTTCCAGAACGGCTAGAGTCAGAAAATCTGACTCGCTGTTTATCCTATATGCACCTAACAAGCTGGGTGCTCCTGCTTCTAAGCAGACTATTGCTCGTTGGATTTGTAGTACAATTCAGCTTGCACATACTGTGGCAGGCCTGCCACAGCCAAAATCTGTCAATGCCCATTCCACAAGGAAGGTGGGCTCATCTTGGGCGGCTGCCCGAGGGGTCTCGGCTTTACAACTTTGCCGAGCAGCTACTTGGTCAGGGGCAAACACGTTTGCAAAATTCTACAAATTTGATACCCTGGCTGAGGAGGACCTGGAGTTCTCTCATTCGGTGCTGCAGAGTCATCCGCACTCTCCCGCCCGTTTGGGAGCTTTGGTATAATCCCCATGGTCCTTACGGAGTTCCCAGCATCCACTAGGACGTCAGAGAAAATAAGAATTTACTCACCGGTAATTCTATTTCTCGTAGTCCGTAGTGGATGCTGGGCGCCCATCCCAAGTGCGGTTTATCTGCAATACTTGTACATAGTTATTGTTAACTAAATCGGGTTATTGTTGAGCCATCTGTTGAGAGGCTCTATTGTTTCATACTGTTAACTGTGTTTCATATCACGAGTTGTACGGTGTGATTGGTGTGGCTGGTATGAGTCTTACCCGGGATTCAAAATCCTTCCTTATTGTGTACGCTCGTCCGGGCACGGTATCCTAACTGAGGCTTGGAGGGGGGTCATGGTGGGAGGAGCCAGTGCACACCAGGTAGTCTAAGATCTTTCTAGAGTGCCCAGCCTCCTTCGGAGCCCGCTATTCCCCATGGTCCTTACGGAGTTCCCAGCATCCACTACTGACTACGAGAAATAGAATTACCGGTGAGTAAATTCTTATTTTTTTATTACATTGCACATTGAAAACTGTAAGACTGTAGTTATTATAAAATACACTTTATATGCTGTCCACATGGCTGATTGGCATTTTGCACACAAGCCTCAGTGGATGAGACCATAGTAATTATATTATGGTGCCACACTGCTGCATTTTTTAATTTTGGTATTATGTTTAGCTTCCGGAAATGAGATGACCATAAGTCCTGGGCGCCGCTTTATGATTGATTTGTTGGTGAGCAGTCTGATGGCAGATGGAGGATTAGAGTGTGCACTAAACACTGCAATTACTGCGGAAATACAGGTACAGCAGAGCTGCAGATCTCATTTGGTTTTTTTCTGCTTTAGTTTTAAGGATGCTTAGCAAATCTGAATAAAATAGATTAAACCTCTGTTCTGTTCTGCAATATGCATATGCTTGTTCTCTGGTATCATCTAGTTCCTATGGATTAGGTGAGGCGAGGGGCATCAGTGTTACCTTCTTATTCTCTCTGTCCTAGGTTTTCTCTTGGTTATAGTTTTTCTTTTTCTTTAAGTTTGTTTGCTCGTTTGTACTTAGATCAAAATCATAAATGCCTCTTAAAAATTACCTGAAGATTTGCAGTCATTCTTAACTAAGGACTGAAATGTCCATAAAAAACCTGGTATAAGGTTGTGTTAAAATTTGCATCGCCAATTCTTTACATCACAATTTTATAGCTGGAACCCCAAAGGAGGTGTAGCACATGCCAATTAGGTCAATGCGATGGTGTCACCCTTCATTTTTGATTGTAATAAAGAAGTTTCCTATGAAGTAATCAAGGAACAAATGTGATATTTTTTTATTTATTTATTTATTTTCAATCATTTTATTTCTCTATTTTACAGTGGTGCGTAATTGTTGCTGACTGGAGAGCTATAATTTTAGATTTCGCATATAAGCCAAATATCATTATACAAAATTATGTATGTTCTTCCCAAGCTTTAACATGTGTTTACCTGCTCTTTTCCTATTGTCTACTTTAAAAAGTACAGCTACTAACAGTTTACTGTTGTAATTTAAAAACTGGTTTAACCAATACAGATGTGTCCTCATACATTTAGCCTCAATATGCCACACAGCAGGAGATGCTTGGCATGAGTGAGCTGGCTGGCGAATAAGACACACAAGCTGACTATGCGTGATATGTGACATGCCTATATTCTTTGTTCTACTGTGGCTGGATCTGCATACAAAATGCTATGTACAGTAGCATACTATTTTGTATGCAGATACAGCCACGGTCACACACACAATATAGGCTTACCACATATTATTTTAATCGGCATAAGCATCTTATTCACATCGCTTTGCAAACGAGACTCATTTTAATGGAAAAAGTTGCACTAAAAGATGCTCTGTGCTACCAAGTCTCACCATGGCATGCCATGACTAGCAGGGCTGTTTAACTGCAAGGAGGCTAGATGTACAGTAAGTGGATGCATCTGTACATGGGAAAATAATTGAACAAGTTTACATCGTTGTACACCTTTTTCATATTTTTATTATTTAAACAAAGTTGTACTTTTGGGTTTTAATGCTTATAAAACATATTGTGATCAGAAAACGTAAAACTGCTTAACAATTTGTAGGATATAGAAGCAAAGAAAGAGGCACAGAAAGAGAAGGAAATAGATGAGCAAGAAGCCAATGTGTCCTCACAGCACAGGTGTAGCACCACACTGGATAAAGATCTAATAAACACAGGCATCTATGAGTCTGCCGGGAAACAGACCTTGCCCTTGGTGCAGCTCATACAGCAATTATTGAGGTAAAAATTGCTTTTAGTTTGTCCTGTTTGATAACTGTTAATTAGTTTTAACTGTACCTTTATGGCGTTTTAATGTGGATGGTGGAACTGCTTGTGTTCTGAAAACAGTGTGCAGTTATGACAACGGTGGTGGCAGGAAGTGATAGGTATTTTGTGGCACTCATAGACATTGAACTCCGGACTGCCAAACACTGCTGCATGAAGTAACAATGCTGGTGTAATACATAATGAGGGGTTTTGTCTTTTTATATATTTGAATATTTTAATTTATGTTGAAGTATTTCAACTCTGCCAATGAAGCCTGGAAACACTTACCTTTTGTGAATTATAATGTTGTTTAAAATGTACTTAAATAAGTTAATTCGATTTGTGTAACTGGTATATTTTACTAGTAGCATCTTTTTATTGTTTCTTTTCTACAATGATGACTCTTGGCTGTTTTGACTTACCTGTATTTTTCTATGGCATCAATCCATTTTTGTTTTAGATCTCTAGGTATTTTGGGCTTTTTTTTATAAAGCTTTCCTGCAGCTTGGAGATGAAAATTAAAAGTGGCACTCAGAGTAGAGCACACTGGGCATTACACTGGCTGTGAGTGCTGTTTTAAATATTCACCTCCAACCTGCCAGAAAGGCTTATAAATAAAGCCCAAGAACTGGCGCTACTTAAATAAAGTCCTTTTTATATTTATTCCATAAATACCCTTAAACTAACAATTTGAACTCCATAGGAATATTGCTTCCCAGACTATTGCTAAACTTAAAGATATGGCACGACATGCTTCCTGCACCTTAGATCAAGAACATTTTAGTAAGGAGAGGTCAGCATCAATGGATCTTCTGCTGCGGTTCCAACGATTGCTTGTCAGCAAGCTGTACCCAGGAAGCGTTGTGGACCAAACTTTAAATACTCATGGTAAATTTAGATAGTAGTTTCTCTAATTACCCACACATAATGAGCTTAAGCTTGTGTTTAATCTTTTGATTTTTTTCCATGTAGCTCCTGAACTTTTAGGTGTTGGTTCCTTACTGAAGAAATATGCTGCTCTCTTGTGCACACACATTGGAGACATACTTCCTGTGGCAACCAACATTGCTTCAATGTCTTATAGACATTTTGCAGAAGTAGCTCGCATTGTAGCAGGAGATCTAACAGGTAAAGTTTATATGCTACAATCCATGTAATGTCAAATCTCCCTGCATGTGTTGTTTAATACACTTTTTTTGGGGGGTTTCTTGTCATTACTAGGCGTTCTTCTTCCAGAACTTGTTGTCTCCACAATATTGCTGCTGTGTAAAAATGCGTGGCTAATGCAAGAAGCTGGTGCTATCCCTCTTCTAGCCAGTCTCCTGGAACCGCTAGATAGATTTAACCATCTTGCACCAGGCAGAGAGAGAGATGACAATGAAGACTTAGCCTGGCCAGGCATAATGGGTATGTTATATATAATCTTATGATCTATACACAAACCTTATTTGAATACTGATGTCTTGAAGTGAAATAGCCTTTGGCTAATATATGCTATTTGGTTAAAAATTATTTTTTTTTTTATCTTCCTGAAAGGCACGTTTTTTAGTGCCCAGAGTTCTAGGAACAATGAGGAGGTCACTTTGATCCGTAAAGCAGACTTGGAGAACCACAACAAAGATGGAGGCTTTTGGACTGTAATAGATGGAAAAGTCTATGACATCAAGGACTTTCAAGCACAATCCCTTCATGCAAATACTATACTGGGTATGATCTGCTTTATAATAATTGACCAATAAGTGTCTAAACGCTGAGGTTGCATTTTTATTTCAAGACCCCTTTGTAGGTAATCTTAAATTTGTAGCAAATCCCTACTTTAGAAAGTGCAGCGAAATGGGTGCATATTCTCCAAGAAAAGTTAAATAAAATTTGATATAAAAAGTAAAGCTAGATTGACAAATGTATAAAATGGCAGTCTGTGTAGAAGAGCGTGCCCTTTTGTAGGGAAAATGCTCTTTAATACAGTAAATCTTTCTTGAGGTTTGGCATATCGTATCTCTACTTAGCTCACTTTGCTGGGGAGGATCCTGTTGTTGCTCTTGAAGCTGCTCTGCAATTTGATGACACCAGAGAGTCCATGCATTCCTTCTGTGTTGGTCATTATATGGAGGTAAGCAGAATTCCTAATTTCTCTTTTCATACAAGAGTTCCAAAAGTATAATTTCTCCTTCGTCCTAGAGGATGCTGGGGACTCCAAAAGGACCATGGGGGGTATAGACGGGATCCGCAGGAGACCTGGGCACACTATAAGACTTTGAATGGGTGTGAACTGGCTCCTCCCTCTATGCCTCTCCTCCAGACCTCCGTTAGATTATGTGCCCAGAGGAGACTGGTCACACTCTAGGGGAACTCTACTGAGTTTCTCTAAAAAGACTTTTGTTAGGTTTCTTATTTTCAGGGAGCACTGCTGGCAACAGGCTCCCTGCTTCGTGGGACTGAGGGGAGAGAAGCAGACCTACTTCTGTGAGACTGATAGGCTCTGCTTCTTAGGCTACTGGACACCATTAGCTCCAGAGGGTCCGATCACTTGGGTCGCCTAGCTGCTCGCTCCCGGAGTCGCGCCGCCGTCCCCCTCACAGAGCCAGAAGATCGAAGACAGGTGAGTAACCGAAGCAAAGAAGACGTCTGAAGGCGGCAGAAGACTTCAGTCTTCCTGAGGTACTGCGCAGCGGTCGCTCTGCGCGCCATTGCTCCCGCTCACACAGGCACTGCATGGGTGCAGGGCGCAAGGGGGGCGCCCTGGGCAGCAATAAAACCCTCATTTATAGGGACTGGCAGCTATATACAGTGCATAGACACTGTTAGGAGACCCCCGGCAGTATAATTAATAGCGGGACCGAAGCGCGCCATGTCAGGGGCGGGGCTTCGTCCTTCAGCTCTGACCAGCGCCATTTTCTCTCCACAGCTTGCTGCAGAGAAGCTGCTCCTGGCCCCTCACTGCTGTCAAGTAACAGGGTGCTAAAAACAAGGGGGGGGGGAGCACATATAATTGGTGTTGGTTGTTTATATAAACAAGCGCTTATAGGTCTGGGGCATTGTGCTTTTTTCTGACCAGTGGGGCGCTGGGTGTGAGCTGGCAAACTCCTTCTCTGTCTCTCTGAAAGGCCTTACTGTGGGTCTGTCCCCTTTAGCCCAGTGTGTTTGGGGGTGTCGGTACGGGTGTATCGACATGGCAGAAACTGAATGCTCTTCCCCGGAGGAGGTTAGTGTGAGAGCTGAACAGAATGAAGGAGTGACTCTGTCGGTACCGCCGACTGTGGAGTTTGTTGAATAACAGTGTGGCTATGTTGCATCAGAGGTTAGACAAATCTGAGTCTTAGAACCAAGCATGGAGACAATCCATGGGAGATGTGGTACCAATCACTCCGGCCCCCTTGGGGTCCCAAAAACGTTCATTTACCCAGATAGCTGACACTGATACCGACACGGATTCCGATTCCAGTGTCAACTATAATGATGCAAAGTTACATCCTAAGGTGGCTAAGAGTGGGGGTCATTCCGAGTTGTTCGCTCGTTGTTTTTTTCTCGCAATGGAGCGATTAGTCGCTAATGCGCATGCGCAATGTCCGCAGTGCGACTGCGCTAAGTAAATTTGCTATGCAGTTAGGAATTTTACTCACGGCATTACGAGGTTTTTTCTTCGTTCTGGTGATCGTAATGTGATTGACAGGAAGTGGGTGTTTCTGGGCGGAAACTAGCCGTTTTATGGGTGTGTGTGAAAAAACGCTACCGTTTCTGGGAAAAACGCGGGAGTGGCTGGAGAAACGGAGGAGTGTCTGGGCGAACGCTGGGTGTGTTTGTGACTTCAAACCAGGAACGAGAAGCACTGAACTGATCGCAGATGCCGAGTAAGTCTGGAGCTACTCAGAAACTGCTAAGAAGTGTCTATTCGCAATTCTGCTAATCTTTCGTTCGCAATTTTAATATGCTAAGATTCACTCCCAGTAGGCGGCGGCTTAGCGTGTGCAAAGCTGCTAAAAGCAGCTTGCGAGCGAACAACTCGGAATGACCCCCAGTATTCAATACATGATTGTGGCGATAAAGGACGTGTTACATATCACGGAAGACCCCGCTGTCCCTGAGACAAGGGTCTGTATGTATAAGGGGAAGAAACCGGAGGTAACGTTTCCTCCCTCTCATGAACTGAATGCCGTTTTTGAAACAGCCTGGGAAACGCCAGACAAGAGGTGGCACATTCCCAGGAGAATTGTTATGGCATACCCGTTTCCTTCTCGGGATAGGGTTGGGTGGGAGACACCCACGGTAGACAAAGCTCTGGCGCGATTGTCCAAGAAAGTGGCGCTACCGTCTCCTGAAATGGTGACCCTTAAGGATCCTGCTGATCGTAGGCAGGAAGCTATATTGAAATCTATTTGTCACGACAGGTACACTGCTCAGGCCGACTGTGGCTTCGGCATGGGTGAGTAACGCGATTGAAAAGTGGGCAGATAACTTGTCATCGGAAATAGACACCCTGGATAGGGATAGCGTGCTTTTGACTCTGGGTCATATCAGGGACGCTGTAGTCTATTTGAAGGAGACGGCAAGAGATATTGGGCTTTTGGGATCAAGGGCCAATGCCATGGCAGTCTCGGCTAGAAGGGCGTTGTGGACTCATCAATGGAATGGTGATGCTGATTCTAAGAAGTCTATGGAGGCTCTGCCCTATAAGGGTGGAGTTTTGTTTGGTGATGGCCTCGCGGACCTGGTTTCTACAGCTACCGCGGGTAAGTCCTCTTTTCTGCCTTTTGTTCCTCCACAGCAACAGAAAACGCCCCCATGTCAGATGCAGTCCTTTCGGTCGCAGAAATTCCTGAAAGGACGTGGATCATCCTTCCTTGCGGCAAGAGGTAAGGAAAGAGGGAAAAGATCGCCAGCAGTGGCAGGCTCCCAGGTGCAGAAGTACTTTCCCGGCTTCTGCCAAATCCACCGCATGACGCTGGGGCTCCCCTGAGGGAGTCCGCACCGGTGGGGGCGCGTCTTCGGCTCTTCAGTCAGGTCTGGGTTCTCTCGGTCCTGGATCCTTGGGTGCTGGAAATTGTGACCCAAGGATACAAGCTGGAGTTTCAAGACGTGCCCCCACACCAATTTTTCAAATCGGCCTTGCCAGCTTCTCTTCCGGTAAGAGGTTGTGTGTACTGCAATACAAAAGCTGTGTCAACAGCGAGTCATTGTCGAGGTACCCCCGTCACAATGGGGAGAAGGGTTTTATTCAAGCCTGTCTGTTGTTCCGAAGCCGGATGGCACGGTCAGGCCGATTCTGAACTTAAAATCCCTCAATGTGTATTTGAAAATTTTCAAATTCAAGATGGAATCTCTCCGAGTGGTAATCTCCAGTCTGAAGGGGGGCGCGGGGGGGATTTTATGGTGTCAGTCGACATAAAGGATGCTTACCTACATGTCCCCATATATCCTCCTCATCAGGCGTATCTGAGGTTCGCTGTTCAGGATTGTCACTACCAATTTCAGATGTTGCCGTTTGGTCTTTTCACGGCCCGAGGATTTTCATCAAGGTGATGGCGGAAATGATGGTGCTCCTGCGCAAGCAAGGGGTCACAATTATCCCGTACTTGGACGATCTCCTGATAAAGGCGAGATCACAGGAGCTGTTAATAAAAAACGTTGCGCTCTCCCTGCAGGTGCTGCAACAGCATGGCTGGCTCCCAAAGTCGCAGTTGATTCCGACAACTCTGCTGTCATTTTTGGGTATGATTCTGGACACCGAACTGCAGAGGATCTTTCTTCCGTTGGAAAAAAGCTCAGGAAATCCAGAACATGGTCAAGGGACTTCTGAAACCACCAAGAGTGTTGATTCATCACTGCACTCGAGTGCTGGGGAAAATGGTGGAGGCCTACGAGGCCATTCCGTTTGGCAGGTTCCATGCAAGAACGTTTCAGTGGGACCTGCTGGACAAGTGGTCAGGGTCCCGTCTGCAGATGCACCGGAAGATAAATCTGTCCCCCAGGACCAGGGTTTCTCTCCTGTGGTGGCTCCAAAGTTCTCACCTTCTAGAGGGTCGCAGGTTTGGCATCCAAGATTGGATTCTGGTGACCAAGGACGCGAGTCTCCGAGGTTGGGGAGCAGTCACACAGGGACAAAATTTGCAGGGAAAATGGTCAAGCCAGGAAGCTTGTCTGCACATAAATGTGCAGGAGTTAAGGGCCATCTACAACGGCCTACGGCAGGCGGAACAGCTTCTTCGCGGCCTACCCGTCCTGATTCAGTCGGACAACATCACAGCCGTGGCGCACACAAACAGCCAGGGCGGAACAAAGAGCAGAGCGGCGATGGCAGAGGCCACCAAAATTCTTCGCTGGGCAGAAAAACATGCAAGCGCTCTGTCAGTGGTCTTCATTCCAGGAGTAGACAACTGGGAAGCAGACTTCCTCAGCAGACACGATCTCCATCCAGGAGAGTGGGGTCTTCATCAAGAGGTCTTTGCAGAAGTGACAAGTCGTTGGGGACCAACTCAAATAGACAGGATGGCGTCTCGCCTCAACAAGAAGCTTCAGACATATTGTTCCAGGTCAAGGGACCCTCAAGCAATAGCAGTGGACACACTAGTGACGCCGTGGGTGTTTCGGTCGGTCTATGTGTTCCTACCACTTCCACTCATTGCAAAGGTGATAAGGATCATAAGAAGAACAAGGGTTCAGGCAATACTCGTTGTTCCAGATTGGCCACGGAGGGCCTGGTATCCGGATCTTCAGGAATTGCTCCCCGGAGACCCCTTGCCTCTTCCTCTAAGAGAGGATCTGTTACAGCAGGGTCGTGCGTGTTCCACGTCTTATCGCGGTTGTGTTTGATGGCATGGCGGTTGAACGCCAAATCCTAGCTAGGAAGGGTATTCCCGGGGAAGTCATCCCCACTCTACTTAAAGCTAGAAAGGAAGTAACGGCGAAGCATTATCACCGTATTTGGAGAAAATATGTCTCTTGGTGTGAATCCAAGCAGGCTCCTACAGAAGAATTTCAGCTGGGGCGTTTTCGCCACTTTTTGCAAGCAGGTGTGGATGCGGGCATGAAGTTAGGCTCCATTAAAGTGCAGGTTTCGGCCTTATCAATTTTCTTTCAAAGGGAATTAGCCTCACTTCCAGAAGTACAGACTTTCGTGAAGGGCGTACTACACATCCAACTTCCATTTGTGCCCCCAGTGGCACCGTGGGATCTTTATGGGTTGTTACAGTTCCTTACGTCACATTGGTTTGAACCTTTACAAAAGGTTGAGTTGAAATTCCTTACTTGGAAAGTGGTCATGCTATTGGCCTTGGCGTCCGCAAGGCGGGTGTTCGAATTGGCGGCTTTGTCTCACAAAAGCCCCTATCTGATTTTCCATGAGGATAGGGCGGAGTTGAGAACTCGTCAACAATTTCTGCCAAAGGTGGTTTCTTCGTTTCACATGAACCAACCTATTGTGGTGCCTGTGGCTACTGAGGCCTTGGCTGATTCAAAGTCTCTAGATGTGGTTAGAGCTTTGAAAATGTATGTAGCCAGAACGGCTCGGGTGGGGAAAACAGAGGCGCTGTTTGTCCTGTATGCGGCCAACAAGGTTGGCGCTCCTGCTTCTAAGCAGACTATTGCACGCTGGATCTGTAATACGATTCAGCAGGCTCATTCTACGGCAGGATTGCCGTTCCCGAAATCGGTGAAGGTCCATTCCACTAGGAAGGTGGGTTCATCTTGGGCGGCTGCCCGAGGTGTCTCGGCATTACAGCTTTGCCGAACAGCTACTTGGTCAGGGTCAAATACCTTTGCAAAGTTCTACAAGTTTGATACCCTGGCTGATGAGGACCTCATGTTTGCTCAATCAGTGCTGCAGAGTCATCCGCACTCTCCCACCCGGTTTGGAGCTTTGGTATAAACCCCATGGTCCTTTTTGAATCCCCAGCATCCTCTAGGACGAAGGAGAAAATAGGATTTAATACCTACCGGTTAATCCTTTTCTCTTAGTCCGTAGAGGATGCTGGGCGCCCGTCCCAGTGCGGACTCTATCTGCAGTAATTGTATATAGTTATTGCTTGTGTTACACAAAAAGGTTGTGCTGGTAAGGGTCAGACTGTTGCTGATCGGGTTTGGTTCACACTGTTAACTGTGTTTAGTTAAATGCCATATTGTACGGTGTGGTGTGAGCTGGTATGTATCTCACCCTTAGTTTAACAAGGTCTGGAGGAGGGGCATAGAGGGAGGAGCCAGTTCACACCCATTCAAAGTCTTATAGTGTGCCCATGTCTCCTGTGGATCCCGTCTATAACCCCCATGGTCCTTTTGGAGTCCCCAGCATCCTCTACGGACTAAGAGAAAAGGATTTACCTGTAGGTATTAAAATCCTATTTTTCCTGGCAGATATACACTGACTAATAGGACTAATAAGTAGTAAGTAATAAGTATGTATATTTGTATATATATCTTCTAATTCTAAAGTTGAATTCCTGATATAGTTGACTTGTCAGAGTAAAATAGGAATTGTTTGCAGACTATGTACTCCTGACTCTTTCTAACCCTTTAATATCTCTCCCTAACTTGCAAAAAGAGCTTATTTTATATGGTTCACTATCGGGTTATAAGGTTGACCATACCAAATCAGAGGCACTGGCATTCAGTGTTTCATCCCACATTTACTCAACATTGACCTCTACATTTCCTTTTCTATGGAGACCTTCGGCTATCAAATATCTTGGCATTAATATAACCAAATCCTATTCTTCTCTTTATCAGGCCAATTATGTTCCTATTATTAGAACACTTACGCAAGATTTAGACAAATGGAATTCATTCTATCTATCTATCTATCTATCTATCTATCTATCTATCTATCTATCTATCTATCTATCTATCTATCTATATATTACAAAACATAGCAAAATGACAGCACTCTGTAAAAATAAAATAAAATTGACATGGTGGTGCAGGGTCCTGGAAATTTGATAGACACTCACTTTTGCAAAAGAAAAGAAAAAGAGACTAGCACTCACGTTTTGATGATGAAAATAAAAAAGGGGTTTATTCCTTACAGAAGAAACATCTGGACATGATCCTAGTACTAGGATCATGTCCAGATGTTTCTTCTGTAAGGAATAAACCCCTTTTTTTCTTTTCATCATCAAAACGTGAGTGCTGGTCTCTTTTTCTTTTCTTTTGCAAAAGTGAGTGTGTATGTATGTATGTATGTATGTATGTATGTATGTATGTATGTATATATATATATATATATACACATATATATATATATATGTCTATATATGTATATATATGTATGTATATATATGTATGTATATATATGTATACATATATATGTATATATATATATATATGTGTATATATATATATATGTGTATATATATATATATATATATATGTATGTATGTATGTGTGTGTATATATATATATATATATATATATATATATATATATATATATATATATATATATATATATATATATATATTTCTCTGACGTCCTAAGTGGATGCTGCGACTCCGTAAGGACCATGGGGATTAGCGGCTCCGCAGGAGACTGGGCACAACTAAAGAAAGCTTTAGGACTACCTGGTGTGCACTGGCTCCTCCCACTAAGACCCTCCTCCAGACCTCAGTTAGATTCTTGTGCCTGGCTGAGCTGGATGCACACTAGGGGCTCTCCTGAGCTCCTAGAAAGAAAGTATATTTTAGGTTTTTTATTTTACAGTGAGATCTGCTGGCAACAGACTCACTGCAGCGAGGGACTAAGGGGAGAAGAAGCGAACCTACCTAACTGGTGGTGGCTTGGGCTTCTTAGGCTACTGGACACCATTAGCTCCAGAGGGATCGACCGCATGGAACCGGCCATTGATGTTCGGTCCCGGAGCCGCGCCGCCGGCCCCCTTACAGAGCCAGAAGCAAGAAGAGTCCGGAAAATCGGCGGCAGAAGACATCAGTCTTCACCAAGGTAGCGCACAGCACTGCAGCTGTGCGCCATTGCTCCTCATACACACTTCACACGCCGGTCACTGAGGGTGCAGGGCGCTGGGGGGGGGGGGGGCGCCCTGAGCAGCAATAAAACACCTTGGCTGGCAAATATATCACAATATATAGCCCCAGAGGCTATATATGTGATAAATACCCCTGCCAGAATCCATAAAAAAGCGGGAGAAAAGTCCGCGAAAAAGAACATCCCCGTTACATGATCTCGGCAATGAAAAATGTGTTACGCATTTCTGACATGAACCCAAGTACCACATAAAAGGGGTTTTATTTTTGGGGAGAAAAAGCAGCTAGTGTTTTGTTCCCCCATCAGATGAATGAATGAAGTGTGTAAAGAAGTGTGTAAAGTAGCGTGGGTTCCCCCGATAAGAAACTGGTAATTTCTAAAAAGTTACTGATGGCGTACCCTTTCCCGCCAGAGGATAGGTCACGTTGGGAGATATCCCTTAGGGTGGATAAGGCGCTCACACGTTTGTCAAAAAGGGTGGCACTGCCGTCTTAGGATACGGCCACCTTGAAGGAGCCTGCTGATAAAAAGCAGGAGGCTATCCTGAAGTCTTTATATACACACTCAGGTTATATACTGAGACCTGCAATTGCCTCAGCATAAATAGTGCTGCTGCAGCGTGGTCTGATACCCAGTCAGATAATATTAATACTCTAAGACAGGGATAATAGTTTGCTAACATAGAGCATATTAAAGACGTCGTCTTAGATATAAAGGATGCACAGAGGGATATTTGCCGGCTGGCATCCAGAATTAATGCAATGTCCATTCTGCCAGGAGGGTATTAGAAACTCGGCAGTGGACAGGTGATGCTGCCTATAAAAGGCACATGGAGATTCTGCCTTATAAGGGTGAGGAATTGTTTGGGGATGGTCTCTGGGACCTCGTATCCACAGCAACAGCTGGGAAGAAAATTTTTTACCTCCAGGTTTCCTCACAGCCTAAGAAAGCACTGTATTTTCAGGTACAGTCCTTTCGGCTTCAGAAAAGCAAGCGGGTCAAAGGCGCTTCCTTTCTGCACAGAGACAAGGGAAGAAGGAAAAAGCTGCACCAGCAGCCAGTTCCCAGGATCAAAAATCTTCCCCCGCTTCCTCTGAGTCCACCGCATGACGTTGGGGCTCCACAGGTGGAGACAGGTGCGGTAGGGGCGCGTCTCGGGAACTTCAGGGACCAGTGGGCTTGCCCACAGGTGGATCCCTAGGTTCTGCAAATAGTATCACAGGGATACAGGCTGGAGTTCGAGGCGACTCCCCCTCGCCGTTACCTCACATCAGCCTTGCCTGCTGCCCTCGGAGAAAGGTTGTACTGGCGGCAATTCACAAGCTGTACTTCCAGCAGGTGAAATCAAGGTACCCCTCCTTCAACAAGGCCTGGGTTACTATTCCAAAATGTTGTGGTACCGAAACCAGACGGTTCGGTGAGACCCATTCTAAAATTGAAAGCCTTGAACACTTATATACGAAGGTTCATGGTTCAAGTTCAAAATGGAATCGCTCAGGGCGATTATTGCAAGCCTGGAGAATTTCATGGTATCACTGGACATCAAGGATGCTTACCTGCATGTCCCTATTTACCCTCTTCACCAGGAGTACCTCAAAATTGTGGTACAGGATTGTCATTACCAATTCCAGACGTTGCCGTTGGTCTGTCCCCGGCACAGAGGTATTTACCAAGGTAATGGCCGAAATAATTATCCCGTACTTGGACGATCTCCTTATAAAGGCGAGGTCCAGGGAGCAGTTGTTCGGCGGAGTAGCACTATCTCGGGAAGTGCTACAACAGCACGGCTGGATTCTGAATATTCCAAAGTCGCAGCTGGTTCCTACGACGCGTCTACTGTTCCTGGGTATGGTTCTGGACACAGAACAGGATAAAAAGGGTTTCTCCCAGGGGGAGAAGTCCAAGGAGTTGTCGTCTCTAGACAGAGACCTCCTAATACGTATACAGGTGTCGGTGCATCAATGCACGCGAGCCCTGGGAAGGATGGTAGCTTCTTACGAAGAAATTCCATTCGCCAGGTCCCATGCAAGGATTTTCCAGTGGGATCTGTTGGACAAGTGGTCCGGGTCGCATCTTCAGATGCATCGGCGGATAACCCTGTCTCCAAGGGCCAGGGTGTCGCTGTTGTGGTGACTGCAGAGGGCTCATCTTCTAGGGGGCCGAAGATTCGGCATACAGGACTGGGTCCTGGTGACCACGGATGCCAGCCTTCGAGGCTGGGGGGCAGTCACACAGGGAAGAAACTTCCAAGGCTATGGAAAAGTCAGGAGACTTCCCTACACATAAATATTCTGGAACTAAGGGCCATTTACAATTCCCTAAGCCAGGCTAGACCCCTGCTTCAACACCGGCCGGTGCTGATCCAGTCAGACAACATCACGGCGGTCGCTCATATAAACCGACAGGGCGGCACAAGAAGCAGGATGGCGATGGCAGAAGCCACAAGGATTCTCCGATGGGCGGAAAATCATGTGTTTTCCAAATGATTGTACACCGTTGGGAAAGGCCACAGGTGGACATGATGGCGTCCCGCCTCAACAAAAAGCTACAAGAATATTGCGCCAGGTCAAGGGACCCTCAGGCGATAGCTGTGGACGCTCTGGTAACACCGTGGGTGTACCAGTCGGTGTATGTGTTCCCTTCTCTGCCTCTCTTACCCAGGGTAATGAGAATAATAAGAAGGAGAGGAGTAAGAACTATACTCATTGTTCCGGGTTGGCCAAGAAGAGCTTGGTAACCAGAACTCCCAAGAAATGATCTCAGAGGACCCATGGCCTCTGCCGCTCAGACAGGACCTGCTGCAGCAGGGGGCCTGTCTGTTCCAAGACGTACCGCGGCTGCGTTTGACGGCATGGCGGTTGAACGCCGGATCCTGAAGGAAAAGGGGCATTCCGGAGGAAGTTATCCCTACGCTATTTAAATCTAGGAAAGAAGTGAACGCAAACCATTATCACCGCATATGGTGGAAATATGTTGCGTGCTGTGAGGCCAGGAAGGCCCCAAAGGAGAAATTTCAGCTAGGTCGATTTCTGCACTTCCTACAGTCAGAGGTGACTATGGGCCTAAAATTGGGTTCCATGAAGGTCCAGATTTCGGCTCTATCGATTTTCTTCCAAAATAGAACTGGCTTCACTGCCTGAAGTTCGGACTTTTGTTAAGGGAGTGCTGCATAGTCAGCCCCCGTTTGTGCCTCAAGTGGCACCGTGGGATCTCAACGTGTTGTTGGATTTCCTGAAGTCGCATTGGGTTGAGCCACTTAAATCCGTGGAGCTACAATACCTCACGTGGAAAGTGGTCATGCTGTGGGCCGTGGCTGTGTGGGGATACTGTGTGTGTGGCCGCCCGCCGCCGCTTCCAGCGCCGCTGATTAGGCTGCCTCCCCGCCGCTCTGAGCTGCGCCTGCCACGTTGATTTATGCATAGGCCGCTCCACGGCTCTATGCAGCACGCTCCCCGGCTCCCGATGTCGCTTCCGGCTCCCCCTCCACCATAGCCCGGCCTCCGTGTATAGTGAGCAGTACACGGAGCACGGGGGGGGGCACACAATAAGAGTTAGAAGCCATAGTAAATTCTCATGTTCATCTTTTGTTTATAAAAGATACAGCAGCGCTGCATATATATATATTACAATAGGCTATTAAGCCTTTGTTAAACAGGATACAAGTTATATGTGCAGGTTTGAATGCAACATAAGATGTTTATTAAATCTGTTCATATAATTATAAGTCTGCACTTTGTGTTATACTGTGAGCATGGGGACATATTTAACCATGCTTCCTGTTGTGTTTCCTGTTGTATTTCCAGATTTTCCTGTATTACATCTCTCCACCATTGAAGGCGCAGGGGTGTTAGGGGGAATTTGGGTCAGGCATATGGCTGGCGTGCATTGCACTTGGCCAGATATATATTTATAGAGACACCTCAGTGCTATTTACTGAGTCGCGCAAGTTGTCTGTCTTTGTATTTTTGTATTGTCTGTCTGCATAATAAGTAAGACACCAGCAAAGTTGGAAAAGCAGTTTTACTACAATGTCTGTAAGAACCACATGTACAGTATGTTTTGTAAATTCAGAGACAGATACAATTTCTGCTCCGGTTTCAAAGCCAATTTCAACCCCGGACTCGCCATGGGCTATGCTTGCAGATGTCCTGGCTGGATTGCAATCAGAATTGGCCGCCACTCGGCAAGAGCGAGAGGCGGCAAGGTCTGAGTCTAGGGTGAGACCGCTAGAATTACCAGAGGGGTCTCAGCCTTACCAAAAGTCCAGATCCTCTTTGGGTAAGAGGGATAAGTTTCATTTGTCTTATATTTTACCGGTTTCTGCTATGTTGTTTTCTGACAATTCTATGCCAGACCTCACTGTACAAGATGAGGTTCAGGAGGGCGAAGTATGACAGCCCGGGCATTGATAATCTCAGCAGAGCGGTGCGTCAGTCTCTGAAGTTTACAGAAACTGAGGAGCCTCTGACAAAATGATGAGGTCGTCTTTACTAAACGACAGAGAACTCCAATATGTTTTCCTGTTTCGGAATCTCTTAAAAAAATGTTACTAGAAACAAGAAAGAATCCGGATAAACGGATTTAGGTCTAGTTATCCGTTTCCAGACTCGGTAACAGCTACATGGGAGAATCCGCCATTGGTGGATTCGTCTGTGTCTAAACTTACAAATAAATTAACCATACCAGTACCAACTGCTACTATGCTTAAGGACCCTTCGGACCGTAAAATAGAAGCTTTGCTAAGGTCCATGTATACAGCAGCAGGAATGTTGCTTAGACCTGGGTTGGGCGGCATTTGGGTAACTAAGGCGCTAATGGTATGGATAACAGAACTCAAGTTTGCCTTAAGGGATGATCGCCTTATACTTTTAGCTGATCAATTCTGGGAAGCTGCTATCTATGTACAGCTTCTACTGACATCTGTCAGCTCACTTCTCGCTTATAAAAAAAAAAAAGGTATAGAAGCATTACCTTATGGAGGCGAGAAGTTGTTTGGTCCTGAATTGGACAAATGGTTTTCTGAGGCCACGGGAGGAAAGTCGGTTTTCTTACCATTGCCTCCGACAGTACCTAGAAGGAGATATTCTGGACCGGCGTTAAAATCCTTTAGACCTCAGTCCTTTCACGGGCGTGGCAGGGGAACGGCCACACCTGGTAGACTAGGTCGGGGACGTGGTTTCCAACAAACCAATACCACTCGTCAGGATACTAGCAAGCCAGTGGCATGACGGGCTCCCAGCCCATCTCGGTCTCCTATTATGTGAGCACGCCTTCAGACATTCCAGTTGGCATGGCTTTAGACATCCACAGATGGGTGGATCCGCATTTTAGTCTTAAAAGGTTACAAAATAGAGTTCGGCTGTCTCCCGCCAAGGCGGTTTTTCAGGACAGGACTGCCGGTGTCGGACGACAAGAGGGCGGTTTTGCAGATTGCCATTCAGTCTCTGCTGGATGCAGCAGTTCTGATTCCGGTCCCTGTACACCAACAGGGTCAGGGTTATCATTCCAGTCTGTTTGTGGTACCAAAGCCGGATGGCTCGGTCAGGCCAATATTGAACTTATAAGGTCTCAATCAGTACGTCACCTACTACAGATTCAAGGTGGAATCTCTGCGGTCAATAATTGCAGGCCTAGAGCCACAGGAATTCATGATTGCGCTGGATCTCAAGGATGCGTACTTACACATTCCGATTTGGCCACTTCATCAAAGGTTCTTGCGGTTTGCAATACGGCAGAACCATTACCAGTTTCAGGCTCTACCGTTTGGCCTCTCGTCAGCGCCTCGGGCATTCACCAAGGTGATGTCGGTGATGATAGCTCATCTCAGATCCCTGGGAGGGATAATTGTTCCGTACTTGGACGATTTACTCATCAAAGCTCCGTCTCAACAAATCCTCCTTCAACAGGCGTTGCTGACATATAATGTACTGGTTCACCACGGTTGGATTGTCAATTTCAAGAAATGATTCTCGATACGGTAGATCAAAGAATTTACCTACCCGAACAGAAAGTACAGGTCATTCGTCATCTGGTACAATTAGTGCTCAAGCCACGCACAGTCTCTGTTCATTTGTGCATTCGCCTCTTAGGCACAATGGTGGCGGCTTTCGAAGCGCTTCAGTTCGGAAGACTTCACTCACGTCCTTTCAACTGGATGTGCTCGCACAGTGGTCGGGCTCGCATCTGCAGATTCACCGCAGGGTGAGGTTGTCTCCAAGGGCCAGAGTGTCTCTACTCTGGTGGCTCAAAGTACAGAATCTAACCGCAGGGAAACGGTTCGGCGCCCGGAATTAGATATTTCTCACGGCGGACGCGAGTTTCAGAGGTGGGGGAGCTGTTGTTCAAAATTATCAGCTCCAGGGTCTCTGGGCGGATCATGAAAGATTGCTGTCTATAAATGTCCTGGAACTTCGGGCAATTTACAATGCACTAGGACAAGCAGTGCACATGCTGCAGGCTCAGGCTGTTCAGGTGCAGTTAGACAATGCGACGGCGGTCGCATACATCAACAAACAAGGAGGAACGAAAAGCCGCATGGCAATGCGGGAAGTAGCTCGAATCCTCAATTGGGCCGAGGTGATATTGTCGTCAGTATTCATTCCGGGAGTGGACAACTGGGAGGCGGATTATCTCAGCTGTCGGGATTTTCATCCAGGAATGTGCATTAAATCCAGAAGTGTTTCACATGCTGGTCCAGAAATGGGGTCACCCGCAAGTGGACCTGATGGCATCTCGCTACAATTATCAAACGCCCCAGTACGTGTCCAGAACGAGAGATCCAAAGGCAGTGGCGGTGGATGCTCTCACAATCACATGGCCATACAGTCTCGTGTATCTGTTTCCACCGTTTCCGCTGCTCCCTCTGTTGCTAAAACGGATCAAAAGAGAGTCCGTCACAGTCATACTAGTGGCGCCTCATTGGCCTCGGAGAGCTTGGTTTTCGGATCTCCGCGGTCTACTTGCAGACGTTCCTTGGCCGCTCCCACTACGTCCGGACCTGTCACAACAGGGTCCGTTCCTTTTCCCCGATTTAGCGCGGCTGCGTTTGACGGAGTGGCTGTTGAGACAGCCCTCTTAAAAAGAGAGGGCATTCCAGAATAGTTTATATCATCCATGTTACGAGCTAGGAAGCCGGTTACGGCAGCTCATTATTACAGAATTTGGCGTGCCTATATAGGTTGGTGTGAAGCTCGGAAGTTTCCGACATCATCTTTCAAGTTATCCCGTCTTTTGTTATTTCTACAGATGGGGTTAGATGGAGGTCTGCGTTTATCCACACTAAAAGTGCAGATATCTGCGTTGTCAATTTATTTTCAAAGAAGATTGGCTCTATTGCCGTCGGTACACACCTTTTATGCAGGGTGTCCTCAGAGTACAGCCTCCATTCACTCCACCTACTGCGCCATGGGACTTGAATCTGGTTTCAGAGTTCTTATAGTTTTTTTATTTCGAACCCTTACAACAAGTGGATATTAAGTTTCTCACTTGGAAAACAATTTTTCTCTGACGTCCTAGTGGATGCTGGGAACTCCGTAAGGACCATGGGGAATAGCGGGCTCCGAAGGAGGCTGGGCACTCTAGAAAGATTTATGACTACCTGGTGTGCACTGGCTCCTCCCACTATGACCCTCCTCCAAGCCTCAGTTAGATTTTGTGCCCGGCCGAGGTTGGATGCACACTAGGGGCTCTCCTGAGCCTTTAGAAAGAAAGTATAAAATTAGTTTTTTTATTTTCAGTGAGACCTGCTGGCAATAGGCTCACTGCAGCGAGGGACTAAGGGGAGAAGAAGCGAACCTGCCTGCTTGCAGCCAGCTTGGGCTTCTTAGGCTACTGGACACCATTAGCTCCAGAGAGATCGACCGCAGGCCCAGCCTTGGTGTTCGGTCCCGGAGCCGCACCGCCGTCCCCCTTACAGAGCCAGAAGCAAGAAGAGGTCCGGAAAATCGGCGGCAGAAGACATCAGTCTTCACCAAGGTAGCGCACAGCACTGCAGCTGTGCGCCATTGCTCCTCACACACACTTCACACTCCGGTTACTGAGGGTGCAGGGCGCTGGGGGGGGGGGCGCCCTGAGAAGCAATAATAACACCTTGGCTGGCAAAAATACCACAATATATAGCCCCAGAGGCTATATATGTGGAAAATACCCCTGCCAGAATATAGAAAAAAGCGGGAGAATAGTCCGCGGAAAAGGGGCGGAGCTATCTCCTTCAGCACACTGGCGCCATTTTCCCTCACAGCTCCGCTGGAAGGAAGCTCCCTGGCTCTCCCCTGCAGTCTACACTACAGAAAAGGGTAAAAAAGAGAGGGGGGGCACTAAATTTAGGCGCAGTATACATTTATATAGAAAAAGCAGCTATAGGGGACATAACTCAGTTAGTCCCTGCATTATATAGCGCTCTGGTGTGTGCTGGCATACTCTCACTCTGTCCCCCCAAAGGTCTTTTGTGGGTCCTGTCCTCTGTTAGAGCATTCCCTGTGTGTGTGCGGTGTGTCGGTACGGCTGTGTCGACATGTTTGATGAGGATAATGATGTGGAGACGGAGCAGATGCCTTTAGAAGCGATGTCACCCCCTGCGGGGCAGACACCTGAGTGGATGAGCTTATGGAAAGAAATGAGTGCACGTATAGACTCCTTACATAAGAAATTTGACGACATGCCAAATGTGGGACAGCCGACTTCTCAGCTCGTGCCTGTCCAGGCGTCTCAAAGGTCATCAGGGGCTCTAAAACGCCCGCTACCTCAGATCGCAGGCGCAGATGTCGACACTGATACTGACACCAGTGTCGACGACGATGAGTCTAATCTGATGCCCACTAAGGCCATTCACTGCATGATTGAGGCAATGAAAGAGGTGTTACACATTTCTGATATAAATACAGGTACCACTAAAAAGGGTATTATGTTTGGGGAGAAAAAACTACCCGTAGTTTTTCCCCCATCAGATGAATTAAATGAAGTGTGTGAAGAAGCGTGGGCTTTCCCTGATAAAAAATTGGTAATTCCTAAGAAGGTACTAATGGCGTTCCCTTTCCCGCCAGAGGATAGGTCACGTTGGGAAACACCTCCTAGGGTGGATAAAGCGCTCACACGTTTGTCTAAAAAGGTGGCACTACCGTCTCCGGATACGGCCGCCCTCAAGGAACCTGCTGATAGAAAGCAGGAGGCGATCCTGAAGTCTGTATACACACACTCAGGCATTATACTTAGGCCAGCTATTGCGTCAGCATGGATGTGCAGTGCTGCCGCTGCCTGGTCAGATAAACTGTCAGAAAATATTGACACACTAGACAGAGACACGATTCTGCTAACCATAGACCATATCAAAGACTCAGTCTTATATATGAGAGATGCACAGAGGGAAATCTGCCGGCTGGCATCTAAAGTAAGTGCTTTGTGCATTTCTGCTAGGAGAGGCTTATGGACTCGCCAGTGGACAGGAGATGCAGATTCTAAAAGGCACATGGAAGTTTTGCCTTATAAGGGTGAGGAATTATTTGGGGATGGTCTCTCGGACCTAGTTTCCACAGCAACGTCTGGGAAGTCAGCATTTTTGCCCCATGTCCCCTCACAGCCTAAGAAGGCGCCGTTTTATCAGGGTCAGTCCTTTCGGACCCAGAAAAACAAGCGTGGAAAAAGCGGGTCTTTTCTGTCCAGAGGTAGAGGTAGGGGAAAAAGGCTGCAACAAACAGCAGGTTCCCAGGAGCAAAAGTCCTCCCCCGCTTCTTCTTCCAAGTCCGCCGCATGACGATTGGGCTCCACAGGCGGAGCCAGGTGCGGTGGGGGGCCGCCTCAAGAATTTCAGCGATCAGTGGGCTCGCTCACAGGTAGATCCCTGGATCCTTCAAATAGTATCTCAGGGGTACAAACTGGAATTCGAGGCGTCTCCACCCCACCGTTTCCTAAAGTCTGCCTTGCCGATTGCTCCCTCAGACAGGGAGGCGGTACTAGCGGCAATTCACAAGCTGTATTCCCAGCAGGTGATAATCAAGGTACCCCTACTTCAACAAGGCCGGGGTTACTACTCCACACTATTTGTGGTGCCGAAACCGGACGGTTCGGTGAGACCCATTTTAAATTTGAAATCCTTGAACACATACATAAAAAAATTCAAGTTCAAGATGGAATCGCTCAGGGCGGTTATTGCAAGCCTGGACGAGGGGGATTACATGGTATCCCTGGACATCAAGGATGCTTACTTGCATGTCCCCATTTACCATCCTCACCAGGAGTACCTCAGATTTGTGGTACAGGATTGCCATTACCAATTCCAGACGCTGCCGTTTGGACTGTCCACGGCACCGAGGGTATTTACCAAGGTTATGGCGGAAATGATGATACTCCTTCGAAAAAAGGGAGTTTTAATTATCCCGTACTTGGACGATCTCCTAATAAAGGCGAGGTCCAAGGAACAGTTGTTGGTGGGAGTAGCACTATCTCAGGAAGTGCTGCACCAGCACGGCTGGATTCTGAATATCCTAAAGTCACAGCTGGTTCCGACGACACGTCTATTGTTCCTGGGTATGATTCTGGATACAGTCAAGAAAAAAGTGTTTCTCCCGGAGGAGAAAGCCAGGGAGTTGTCATCTCTAGTCAGAGACCTCCTGAAACCAAAACAGGTATCGGTGCATCACTGCACGCGGGTCCTGGGAAAGATGGTAGCTTCTTACGAAGCAATTCCCTTCGGCAGGTTCCATGCCAGAATCTTTCAGTGGGACCTGTTGGACAAATGGTCCGGATCGCATCTTCAGATGCATCGCTTAATAACCCTGTCTCCAAGAACCAGGGTGTCTCTACTGTGGTGGCTGCAGAGTGCCCATCTTCTAGAGGGCCGCAGGTTCGGCATACAGGACTGGGTCCTGGTGACCACGGATGCCAGCCTTCGAGGTTGGGGGGCAGTCACACGGGGAAGAAACTTCCAAGGACTATGGTCGAGTCAGGAGACTTCCCTTCACATAAATATTCTGGAACTAAGGGCCATTTACAATGCCCTAAGTCAAGCAAAATCCCTGCTCCTACACCAGCCGGTGCTGATCCAGTCAGACAACATCACGGCAGTCGCCCATGTAAATCGACACGGCGGCACAAGAAGCAGGATGGCAATGGCAGAAGCCACAAGAATTCTCCGATGGGCGGAGAATCATGTACTAGCTCTGTCAGCAGTGTTCATTCCGGGAGTGGACAACTGGGAAGCAGACTTCCTCAGCAGACACGACCTCCACCCGGGAGAGTGGGGACTTCATCCAGAAGTCTTCCAGATGCTGGTAAACCGTTGGGAAAAACCACAGGTGGACATGCTGGCGTCCCGCCTCAACAAAAAGTTAAAAAGATATTGCGCCAGGTCAAGGGACCCTCAGGCGATAGCTGTGGACGCTCTAGTGACACCGTGGGTGTACCAGTCGGTTTGTGTGTTCCCTCCTCTGCCTCTCGTACCAAAGGTATTGAGAATAATAAGAAAGCGAGGAGTAAACACAATTCTCGTGGTTCCGGATTGGCCAAGACGAGCGTGGTACCCGTAACTTCAAGAGATGATCTCAGAGGACCCGTGGCCTCTGCCGCTCAGACAAGACCTGCTACAGCAGGGGCCCTGTCTGTTCCAAGACTTACCGCGGCTGCGTTTGACGGCATGGCGGTTGAACGCCGGATCCTGAAGGAAAAGGGCATTCCGGAGGAAGTCATTCCTACGCTTATTAAAGCCAGGAAAGATGTTACGGCAAATCATTATCACCGCATATGGCGGAAATATGTTGCATGGTGTGAGGCCGAAAAGGCCCCAACAGAGGAATTTCAACTAGGTCGATTTCTACATTTCCTGCAAGCAGGAGTGAATATGGGCCTAAAACTAGGCTCCATTAAAGTACAGATCTCGGCTCTGTCGATTTTCTTTCAAAAAGAACTAGCTTCAGTACCTGAAGTTCAGACATTTGTGAGAGGAGTGCTGCATATTCAGCCCCCGTTTGTGCCTCCTGTGGCACCTTGGGATCTCAACGTGGTGTTGAGTTTCTTAAAATCACATTGGTTTGAGACACTAAAAACCGTGGATCTGAAATATCTCACGTGGAAAGTGGTCATGTTATTGGCCTTGGCTTCAGCCAGGCGAGTGTCAGAATTGGCGGCTTTATCATGTAAAAGCCCTTATCTGATTTTCCATATGGATAGGGCAGAATTGAGGACTCGTCCCCAGTTTCTCCCTAAGGTGGTGTCAGCGTTTCACCTGAACCAGCCTATTGTGGTGCCTGCGGCTACTAGGGACTTGGAGGACTCCAAGTTGCTAGACGTTGTCAGGGCCCTGAAAATATATGTTTCCAGGACGGCTGGAGTCAGAAAATCTGACTCGCTGTTTATCCTGTATGCACCCAACAAGCTGGGTGCTCCTGCTTCTAAGCAGACTATTGCTCGCTGGATTTGTAGTACAATTCAGCTTGCACATTCTGTGGCAGGCCTGCCACAGCCAAAATCTGTAAATGCCCATTCCACAAGGAAGGTGGGCTCATCTTGGGCGGCTGCCCGAGGGGTCTCGGCTTTACAACTTTGCCGAGCAGCTACTTGGTCAGGGGCAAACACGTTTGCAAAATTCTACAAATTTGATACCCTGGCTGAGGAGGACCTGGAGTTCTCTCATTCGGTGCTGCAGAGTCATCCGCACTCTCCCACCCGTTTGGGAGCTTTGGTATAATCCCCATGGTCCTTACGGAGTTCCCAGCATCCACTAGGACGTCAGAGAAAATAAGAATTTACTCACCGGTAATTCTATTTCTCGTAGTCCGTAGTGGATGCTGGGCGCCCATCCCAAGTGCGGATTGCCTGCAATACTTGTAAATAGTTATTGATAACTAAAGGGTTATTGTTGAGCCATCTGTTGAGAGGCTCAGTTGTTTTCATACTGTCAAACTGGATCTAGTATCACGAGTTGTACGGTGTGATTGGTGTGGCTGGTATGAGTCTTACCCGGGATTCAAAATCCTTCCTTATTATGTCAGCTCGTCCGGGCACAGTGTCCTAACTGAGGCTTGGAGGAGGGTCATAGTGGGAGGAGCCAGTGCACACCAGGTAGTCATAAATCTTTCTAGAGTGCCCAGCCTCCTTCGGAGCCCGCTATTCCCCATGGTCCTTACGGAGTTCCCAGCATCCACTACGGACTACGAGAAATAGAATTACCGGTGAGTAAATTCTTTTTTTTCTCCTAGCCTTAGCTTCGGCAGGGCGTGTTTCAGATTTGGGTGCCTTGTCATGCAAGCCACCGTATTTAGTGTTTCATGATGATAGAGCAGAACTTCAGACGAATCCCGCTTTCCTATCAAAAGTAGTGTCCTCTTTTCACATCAATCAACCAATAGTAGTTCCTGTGTTAACAGGAGATTCTGGAATCTTGGATGTGGTACGCGCACTACGCGTTTATGTATCCCGAACGTCTACAGTTCGTAAGACGGATACGTTGTTTATCCTCTATGATGCGGCCAAGATTGGTTGGCCAGCTTCTAAGCAGACCTTGTCCAGATGGATAAAACTGACCATATGTCAGGCTTACCTTCATGCTAGGTTACAGCCGCCTACATCAGTAACAGCTCATTCCACACGTTCTGTGGGAACGTCATGGGCAGCTGGTCGTGGAGCTTCTACGACACAGCTTTGCCGTGCGGCTACATGGTCTTCAGTGCACACGTTGTGAGCTTTTACAAGTTTGATACTTTTGCGGCATCAGCATCTAGCTTTGGCCGTCTAGTGTTACAGGTGCCAAACAGCTCTCCCGCCCACGGGGGAAAACTTTGGTACGTCCCAAGAGTGCTCCAGTGACCCCTAGTGGATGAAAAAGAAAATAGGATTTTGGTACTTACCAGGTAAATCCTTTTCTTTGAATCCATAGGGGTCACTGGACGCCCACCCAGAGCAGTTTTACCTGGTTGTGGTAGGTTCAGAGAATCTTATGGTAACACACTCTCACCGACTACTTCAAATTAGCATGTTCTGTCGGATTTGGTTTCAACTGTTGGTTGTCAGTAACGTTATGTGTCAACTTTATTGTTGTCCGTTTTGTTATATGTAATTCTCCATTGTCAACCTCTATAGCTTCTGTTCGGCTCAGTAAAAAAACACTGAGGTACTCTGGGATATGGAGGGGAGAAGTAGTCTCAAATTTAAATTTATTCAGTGCCTAGTTCCTGTGGAACCGTCCATATCCCAAGAGTACTCCAGTGCCCCCTATGGATTCAAAGAAAAGGATTTACCTGGTAAGTACCAAAATCCTATTATCTCCTGGATAGGCAGGATTAACGCCCCTAAAATGAACTTCCTCGCATTTTATACTTGTTCCAAACTATCCCAATCTTGGTGTCCCGGGCAACTTTAGCTTCCCTACAGAAACTGTCACAAATTTGTTTGGGCTAATCGTAAGCCCCCCGTATTAGACATACAATTCTGACTAAGTGTGTATCATCTGGTGGATTGGGCTACCCTAATCTACAAGCGTACTTTAATTCATGCCAATTTAAGCACGTTATATCTTGGCATTTACCACCTTTGGTTAAGAAATGGGTGGAAAACTTTTTTTCTCTGACGTCCTAGTGGATGCTGGGACTCCGTAAGGACCATGGGGAATAGCGGCTCCGCAGGAGACAGGGCACAAAATAAAAGCTTAAGGATCAGGTGGTGTGCACTGGCTCCTCCCCCTATGACCCTCCTCCAAGCCTTAGTTAGATTTTTGTGCCCGGCCGAGAAGGGTGCAATCTAGGTGGCTCTCCTGAGCTGCTTAGAATAAAAGTTTAGTTTAGGTTTTTTTATTTTCAGTGAGTCCTGCTGGCAACAGGCTCACTGCATCGTGGGACTAAGGGGAGAAGAAACGGACTCACCTGAGTGCAGAGTGGATCGGGTTTCTTAGGCTACTGGACATTAGCTCCAGAGGGACGATCACAGGTTCAGCCTGGATGGGTCACCGGAGCCGCGCCGCCGTCCCCCTTACAGAGCCAGAAGAGACGAAGAGGTCCGGTGAAATCGGCGGCAGAAGACATCCTGTCTTCAGACTAAGGTAGCGCACAGCACCGCAGCTGTGCGCCATTGCTCTCAGCACACTTCACACTCCGGTCACTGAGGGTGCAGGGCGCTAGGGGGGAAAGCCCTGAGACGCAATATAACAGTATATACCTTAGGTGGCAAAAAGAATACATCACATATAGCTCCTGGGCTATATGGATGTATTTTAACCCCTGCCATTTTTACACAAAAAAGCGGGAGATAAGGACGTCGTGAAGGGGCGGAGCCTATCTCCTCAGCACACAAGCGCCATTTTCCCTCACAGCTCCGCTGGAAGGACGGCTCCCTGACTCTCCCCTGCAGTCCTGCTTCAGAATCAGGGTAAAAAAGAGAAGGGGGGGCATTTTTGGCAGCAAATAACGATAATAACAGCAGCTATAAGGGAATAACACTTATATAAGGTTATCCCTGTATATATATATATATATAGCGCTGGGTGTGTGCTGGCAGACTCTCCCTCTGTCTCTCCAAAGGGCTAAGTGGGGTCCTGTCCTCTATCAGAGCATTCCCGGTGTGTGTGCTGTGTGTCGGTACGCGTGTGTCGACATGTATGAGGAGGAAAATGATGTGGAGGCGGAGCAGTTGCCTGTGTTGGTGATGTCACCCCCTAGGGAGTCGACACCTGACTGGATGATTGTATTTAAACAATTAAGTGATAATGTCGGCAATTTGCAAAAAACTGTTGACGACATGAGACAGCCGGCAAATCAATTAGTGCCTGTCCAGGCGTCTCAGACACCGTCAGGGGCGCTAAAACGCCCGTTACCTCAGTGGGTCGACACAGACCCTGACACAGATACTGAGTCTAGTGTCGACGGTGACGAGACAAACGTAATGTCCAGTAGGGCCACACGTTACATGATCACGGCAATGAAAGAGGCATTGAACCTTTCTGACACTACAAGTACCACAAAGAAGGGTATTATGTGGGGTGTGAAAAAACTACCAATAGTTTTTCCGGAGTCAGAGGAAATAAATGAGGTGTGTGATAAAGCGTGGGTTTCCCCCGATAAAAAACAGCTAATTTCTAAAAAATTATTAGCATTATATCCCTTCCCGCCAGAGGTTAGGGCGCGTTGGGAAACACCCCCTAGGGTAGATAAGGCGCTCACACGTTTATCTAAACAAGTAGCGTTACCGTCTCCTGATACGGCCACCCTCAAAGAACCAGCTGATAGAAGGCTGGAAAATATCCTAAAAAGTATATACACACATACTGGTGTTATACTGCGACCAGCAATCGCCTCAGCCTGGATGTGCAGTGCTGGAGTCGCATGGTCGGATTCCCTGACTGAGAATATTGATACCCTGGATAGGGACAATATTTTGTTAACTATAGAACATTTAAAGGATGCATTACTATATATGCGTGATGCACAGAGGGATATTTGCACCCTGGCATCAAGAGTAAGTGCTATGTCCATCTCTGCCAGAAGAGCGTTATGGACGCGACAGTGGTCAGGGGATGCGGATTCCAAACGGCACATGGAAGTATTGCCGTATAAAGGGGAGGAGTTATTTGGGGCTGGTCTATCGGACCTGGTGGCCACGGCAACGGCTGGAAAATCCACCTTTTTACCCCAGGTCACTTCACATCAGCAGAAAAAGACACCGTCTTTTCAAACTCAGTCCTTTCGTTCCCATAAGTACAAGCGAGCAAAAGGCCACTCCTTTCTGCCCCGGGGCAGAGGAAGAGGAAAAAGACTGCACCATGCAGCCGCTTCCCAGGAGCAGAAGCCCTCCCCTGCTTCTGCCAAGTCTTCAGCATGACGCTGGGGCTTTACAAGCAGACTCAGATATGGTGGGGGCCCGTCTCAAGAATTTCAACGCGCAGTGGGCTCACTCGCAAGTGGATCCCTGGATTCTACAGGTAGTATCGCAGGGGTACAAACTGGAATTCGAGGCGTTTCCCCCTCGTCGGTTCCTGAAGTCTGCTTTACCAAAGTCTCCCTCCGACAGGGAGGCAGTTTTGGAAGCCATTCACAAGCTGTATTCCCAGCAGGTGATAATCAAGGTACCCCTCCTGCAACAAGGAAAGGGGTATTATTCCACGCTGTTTGTGGTACCGAAGCCGGACGGCTCGGTGAGACCAATTTTAAATCTGAAATCCTTGAACACTTACATAAAAAGGTTCAAATTCAAGATGGAGTCACTCAGAGCAGTGATAGCGAACCTGGAAGAAGGGGACTATATGGTGTCTCTGGACATCAAAGATGCTTATCTCCACGTCCCAATATACCCTTCTCACCAAGGGTACCTCAGGTTTGTAGTACAAAACTGTCATTATCAGTTTCAGACGCTGCCGTTTGGATTGTCCACGGCACCTCGGGTCTTTACCAAGGTAATGGCCGAAATGATGATTCTTCTACGAAGAAAAGGCATTTTAATTATCCCTTACTTGGACGATCTCCTGATAAGGGCAAGATCCAGGGAACAGTTAGAAGTCGGAGTAGCACTATCTCAGGTAGTGTTACGTCAGCACGGGTGGATTCTAAATATTCCAAAATCGCAGCTGATTCCAACGACACGTCTACTGTTCCTAGGAATGATTCTGGACACAGTCCAGAAGAAGGTGTTTCTCCCGGAGGAGAAGGCCAGGGAGTTATCCGAGCTAGTCAGGAACCTCCTAAAACCAGGCCAGGTCTCAGTGCATCAGTGCACGAGGGTCATGGGAAAAATGGTGGCTTCTTACGAAGCGATTCCATTCGGAAGATTCCATGCAAGAACGTTTCAGTGGGATCTACTGGACAAATGGTCCGGATCGCATCTGCAGATGCATCAGCGGATAACCCTGTCGCCAAGGACAAGGGTGTCTCTCCTGTGGTGGCTGCAGAGTGCTCATCTACTAGAGGGCCGCAGATTTGGCATTCAGGATTGGATCCTGGTAACCACGGATGCCAGCCTGAGAGGCTGGGGAGCAGTCACACAGGGAAGGAATTTCCAGGGCTTGTGGTCAAGCATGGAAACATCTCTTCATATAAACATTCTGGAACTAAGGGCCATTTACAATGCCCTAAGTCAAGCAAAACCTCTGCTTCAGGGTCAGGCGGTGTTGATCCAATCGGACAACATCACGTCAGTCGCCCACGTAAACAGACAGGGCGGCACGAGAAGCAGGAGGGCAATGGCAGAAGCTGCAAGGATTCTTCGCTGTGCGGAAAATCATGTGATAGCACTGTCAGCAGTGTTCATTCCGGGAGTGGACAACTGGGAAGCAGACTTCCTCAGCAGACACGACCTTCACCCGGGAGAGTGGGGACTTCACCCAGAAGTCTTCCACCTGATTGTAAACCGTTGGGAAAAACCAAAGGTGGACATGATGGCGTCACGTCTAAACAAAAAACTGGACAGATATTGCGCCAGGTCAAGGGACCCTCAGGCAATAGCAGTGGACGCTCTGGTAACGCCGTGGGTGTACCAGTCAGTGTATGTGTTCCCTCCTCTGCCTCTCATACCAAAAGTACTGAGAATCATAAGAAGGAGAGGAGTAAGAACTATACTCGTGGTTCCGGATTGGCCAAGAAGGACTTGGTACCCGGAACTTCAAGAGATGCTCACGGACGAACCGTGGCCTCGACCTCTAAGAAAGGACCTGCTACTGCAGGGGCCTTGTCTGTTCCAAGACTTACCGCGGCTGCGTTTGACGGCATGGCGGTTGAACGCCGGATCCTGAGGGAAAAAGGCATTCCAGAAGAAGTCATTCCTACTCTGGTCAAAGCCAGGAAGGACGTAACCGCAAAACATTATCACCGCATTTGGCGTAAATATGTTGCGTGGTGTGAGGCCAAGAAGGCCCCTACAGAGGAATTTCAACTGGGTCGTTTCCTTCATTTCCTGCAAACAGGACTGTCTATGGGCCTAAAATTAGGGTCCATTAAGGTTCAAATTTCGGCCCTGTCGATTTTCTTCCAGAAAGAACTGGCTTCAGTACCTGAAGTTCAGACATTTGTAAAAGGGGTGCTGCACATACAGCCTCCTTTTGTGCCTCCAGTGGCACCTTGGGATCTCAATGTGGTGTTGAGTTTTCTAAAGTCACGTTGGTTTGAACCACTTTCCACTGTGGACTTAAAATATCTCACATGGAAGGTGTCGATGCTGTTAGCCTTGGCTTCAGCCAGGCGTGTGTCAGAATTGGCGGCTTTATCATATAAAAGCCCTTACTTAATTTTTCATTCTGACAGGGCGGAATTGAGGACTCGTCCTCAATTTCTACCTAAGGTGGTTTCTGCATTTCACATGAACCAACCTATTGTGGTACCTGCGGCTACCAGGGACTTAGAGGACTCTAAGTTGCTTGACGTTGTCAGGGCCTTGAAAATATATGTTTCCAGGACGGCTGGAGTCAGAAAATCTGACTCGCTGTTTATCCTGTATGCACCCAACAAGCTGGGTGCTCCTGCTTCTAAGCAGACGATTGCTCGTTGGATTTGTAGTACAATTCAGCTTGCACATTCTGTGGCAGGATTGCCACAGCCAAAATCAGTAAAAGCCCATTCCACAAGGAAAGTGGGCTCATCTTGGGCGGCTGCCCGAGGGGTCTCGGCTTTACAACTTTGCCGAGCAGCTACTTGGTCAGGGGCAAACACGTTTGCTAAATTCTACAAATTTGATACCCTGGCTGAGGAGGACCTGGAGTTCTCTCATTCGGTGCTGCAGAGTCATCCGCACTCTCCCGCCCGTTTGGGAGCTTTGGTATAATCCCCATGGTCCTGACGGAGTCCCAGCATCCACTAGGACGTCAGAGAAAATAAGATTTTACTTACCGATAAATCTATTTCTCGTAGTCCGTAGTGGATGCTGGGCGCCCATCCCTAGTGCGGATTGTCTGCAATACTTGTATATAGTTATTGTTACAAAAATTCGGGTTATTATTGTTGTGAGCCATCTTTTCAGAGGCTCCTTTGCGTTTATCATACTGTTAACTGGGTTCAGATCACAAGTTGTACGGTGTGATTGGTGTGGCTGGTATGAGTCTTACCCGGGATTCAATATCCTTCCTTATTATGTACGCTCGTCCGGGCACAGTATCCTAACTGAGGCTTGGAGGAGGGTCATAGGGGGAGGAGCCAGTGCACACCACCTGATCCTTAAGCTTTTATTTTGTGCCCTGTCTCCTGCGGAGCCGCTATTCCCCATGGTCCTTTCGGAGTCCCCAGCATCCACTACGGACTACGAGAAATAGAATAGAATTCCCTTCTCTAGCTCCCCAAGTCATGCACACCAGCCTCGGTTTATTTAATTCCCACTGTTAAATTCACCCTTGGGCTGTGGGATAAACATCGCACCACCCATAAACTCTCAACATATATCCCTCCCCTCTCACACCAATTTGGGACCACCTGGCCTTTCCCCCAGGTTGTGATCGGAACATGGCAGTTCCGTGGCACTCCTGTGGTATTACGAGATTTATCCATATTAAAGGTCAATTGGCCCCAAAATCTTTTGGGGAATGTCAAGAACACCTTGGTGTTCCGTGTTCATGTCATTATATTCAAATTCTGAGTTTTCTCAGCTCCCAACTTAAATCTTATCTTTGAGACCACCGACTTCCTTTGAATGTATGTGTCTACTCTCAATTGGCAGGAAGGAGAACATCTCTACAATATATAGCTCAATTTTGGCTCCTGATTTCCCCCCCATCAGTGAACCCCATGAATTCGCCTGGGAAACAGACCTCTCTCAACCACTAGAGGATGATCAGTGGGTAGAAATAAAAATGCGGATTGCTACAGCTTCTTTTAGTCTGGCGATTAGAGAAACCGGTTATAAAGTATATACCCGGTGGTACCTAGTTCCCTCCAGACTTCACTCGATCTTCCCCACTACCTCGAATCAATGCTGGAGACTTTGCGGAGAGGAGGGCACCTTTATACACATATTGTGGACCTTTGTTCGCTCCTTCTGGAACTTAGTTTGTGCTTTGATAGCCCAATCTCTTGGACATAGTATTGAGCTCTCTCCTGTAACAGCCTTGCTTCATGCCCCTATTCCCGACATACCCAGAACCCATGATAAGCTCCTTATGCCCTTTTGTGTGGCGGCTAAATCCCTGATAGCTAAACACTTGAAAGACCAGAAAGCACCTTCCCTGACCGCACTTGTTGCTAAGATTAACTATATTGCTGATATGGAATACATCACTAGTTTACGGAATAAAACAGTGGCTCATTTTCACAATATCTGGTCCCCATGGGGATCTCACTCGTTCCTTACCCATACCCGGACTCTGCTGATATCCATGTCCAACTCCATCCTCCCGTTTACTTATCTGCTCCTTTTTTAACTCACCCTTCCTAACCTTGCATACTTTTTTACTCTTTAATTTTCTTTTTTCTTTCTTTATCTTTTTTCTTTCCTTTTATCCTATCTCCAATGCTCCTATTTTTGTATTTTGTCTTTATATTGGTAATAAAAATAAAATAGAAGTTGACCACTCAGTATGATACTTTTGGAAGCATTGTGTGGTGTTATCTACTGATAATTTGACGAAACATTGTATATTATGTATTCGCATTCCAATGTTTGTTTATCTCACTGCTCCCTCGTTAACCATCATTGTTGATGTCTGATTTCTATGTGATCACTGTCAAACGCTGTACTTGACTCTTTCCCTGTACTGTGGCTTTTGGTCAATTTCAATAAAAACTCATTGTTTAAAAAATAAAAAAAAAGGAATCGTGTACAAGGCATGGTTTAGTATTGTATATTGCCCCTTTAAAAAAAAAAAATCTGAATTCTGTCCGGCATCCCTCATGGCCTCTGAATACTGACTTTCATTACATCCCGTCCAAGGTGTTCGTTTTTGTGTTTTTTTGTTTTTGTTTTTTTTTAAATTTATTTACAATTTCCTATATAGCGCAGGAAATTTTGTTGCGCTTTACAACTGGATTGGATTTGTGCATCAGGTGATAGTGGTATTCTCCTTGTTCTGACAACTCCAAAGTAGCAATGCTTCACTTTTTGAAAGTGATGTGACAGTTGCAGGTCTTTTTGTGTAAAATGCAACGTTTCTGTTGTTGGCATACTTTGTCCCGATTTGAGGAGCAGTGGACATTGGGTTGCTCGAGGGCACAGTAGCAGCTGACACTTTTTAGAGTAGTATTACTTTAAAGACAGTTACTCGTCCACCCTGCAACCCATTATTTTCTAGTGCCTATAGAAGCTGGGCTGCATCCCAGTGCCATTAGATTAGTTTTAGCTTTTTATTTGTAAATGTTATTTCTTTTACTAGGTAGGCTATGTGTGCTGTACCTGCAGCACAGATCGGGAGATCCAGTGCTCTGGAGTAAGTACTGTCGCTTGAACGCAGCACTCCTGCAGGGGAAATAGGGCAACAGCTTTGCTGACTGCCGATGGGGGGGCTGCCATCTTGCTTGTTTTTCCTGGCAGCACCCTTTCTCTTTGGGTGAGGTACGCAGTGTCAGGCTGCCCGGCAATGGTCTGTACCATGAAGTTGGTGTTCCAAACCGTTTACCTTGCCGTATCCAGATCCAAGTTGATTCTTGCGTGCTGCCCGGTCCAGATCCAATATAAGAGTGTTACAGTGTTGGCGTATGTCAACCATCAGACTAGAGCGATTTGTGGAAGTTGCTTAAATATTTTCTTGGGCAGAGGTGTTTGTTTCAGTAATATCAGCAGTGTTCATACTAAGGGTGTACCATTTACAAGGGGACATTCTCAGCACAATTGCTATCGTGCTAGGGGTGTGGTCTCTTTTCCTGGTGTTCTAAACCCAATTGGTTAAGCAGTGGGGTCTCCCAGAGGTGTACCTTCTTGTCTCTTGCCACATCTGCAATGTTCCTTGGTATTATGCCCGGTCCAGGGATCCAAGCACTTTTGCAGTGGATGCCAGGACTGTTCAATTAAATTTCAGCCTGGGGTACGTTTTTGACCTCTGCATCTTGGTATGCCTATGTTCTCAAACTGGTCATGAGTACCTGTTGGTATCTACCCTTGCATCCAGATCTGTTGCATCAAATGCTGTTTCTACACCTGGATTATTCTCAGTTGGTTTAAATAGTTTTGCTAAAGTCATCCCTTCCAGCATTGTACAGACTACAGACCATGTCGTGAACTGCTGGAAACTACCACAGAGTATGGATAATTTATGTTCTGTTGTGCAAAAGTAAAGGGTCTTATACTACTTTTTCACCTTTCCTGAATCCATACCTATATGGTTTATTTTTCTGATGGCCATTGTATCAGCCCGCCGTGTTTCAGATTGGGGCTTTATTCTCTCATCTCACCTTTCCCTAGTCTTTCATGGGAATCCAATGGTATTGCGTGCAATTCTATTGTTCCACTCTGTTTTAGTCTTTTTAGCATTAACCTGGATATTTTCTTCTGTTTTCCGTCCTCCTTCCAGGATTTGAAACGTTTGCCTTTTTTGGATGTGGTCCGGGCCATTCGCCTGTATTTGGACCTGTATTTGGAAAATACCTAGCTTCGGTGCACAGATTCCCTTCTGGTACTTTGTGATTAAGCATGTTGGTTTGCTGGCAAGCAGATTATTGCACTGTGGATCTGCTCTGTCCTTGCCAATCACACTCCAGTGTGTGGTAACTAGCTCCTGAGCAGGTGTCTGCACACTCTACTATGGTGGTGAGTGCTTTGTGGATTGCATGGAATGGGGCTTCTGTAGAGCAGTTGTGTCATGCTACCTGGTTCTTTCGCCACACCTTCGCCAAATGTTTTCAGTTTCCCCATCCAAGGATGCAAGTTTCAAATGGAACGTATTGTGGTCAGGTCTTTCTGAGCATACTCTACCCAATGGGTGGCTTTTGCACATTCCATGGTCCATTGTCCCATAGATCATAAAAATGAGAAAAGAATGTTTTTGTACTTGGTTACATCCTTTTCGTGTATTTTATCTGGGGGACATTGCGTGCCCATCCTTACGCTCATTTTTTGGTTTGTTGGTTCTTGCTAATTTGTAAGTTACACTATGTTGTTCAGCCTTGGTTTAGGCCTACTTTTAAAGTTGTACTACAGACCATGGGTAGTAGGGGAGAAAAGCTATTAGTCGAATAAGTGCAAGCCCTTCTGTCCCCTCAAACAACTTTTGCATGTCCCATGGTCCAGTGTCCCCTGATGGAATTTAATGGTATGTACAAAACTGCCTCCACGGCATACATCTCGGCAATGGACAGAACTCTGGCATGCATGTTTTGTGGCAGAGGTTCTCGCGTTCCCTGAATTGATAACACACTCTGGTCGTTCCTCTTGGGTGGTAGTTGATTGGGTGACAGTGGGCAAGGTTTGAAGAAGTGTCACCTGGTCTTAACTGCATACTCTCGTGTTTTTGAGGATATTTGTACGTGGAAGCAGGTTGGATAATTACTGACACAGTAATTACTCACTTGTACATGATTTATAGAAACCCATAAGTTTTGTACTTGAACACTGGTGAAACCCCAACATAAGAAATATGGAGACTGAGACTTAACTAGCGCTTCTTATTCTTGCTGATGCTTATTCACAGGCTTCCATCACTCGTCTTACTGGATACTGGTCTTTAAGTCCGTCCTCAGGCTTGTCAGAAGACTTAAAGACCAGTATCCAGTAAGATCCATGTATGGTGGGATTATCCGGAAATCCCTATACCATCTCCCATGCACTTTTAGAACTGCCTAAAAACAGTTCTGAATGATCTGGTAATTAGTTTGTCATTCCTTGCTGCTTGCAGATATTTGCACAAATACCTGACCTTTGATATTTTTAAATAAATGTGTGTCATATATGTATGCTATTAAAACGGTATTTCACTATATGCACTTTATATTTATTTACATGATACTTCTAATACGAGTGATGGAAGCCTGTGAATAAGCATCAGCAAGAATAAGAAGCGCTAGTTAAGTCTCAGTCTCCATATTTCTTATGTTGTGCACTTTGTTGGTGAGGGTTGAAGGAAACCTCTAGGAGTATTTGAGACAATACCAGCTGCTATAAGTATTGCGCACGAACTGTTCTCAAAATATTTTCTTAGTATCACTGGTGAAACCCCGATCTAAGGTATTCCTTCCCTTCTCCTTTCCCTGAGGTTTTAGGGGACCCACAGACAAGCTTATCCAGAAATGTGAGGATTATCTGCTTGTATTTGGGTAATTTATTTTCTCCTTGTAGAACTAAAGTAGTTGGAGTTGGTTGTTTTTCCAGTGTCCTGCTTCATATGAGTGAAATCTACAAAGTTCTCCAAGTGAACATTTGCCTATATAAGATTACATTAATTATGTGGTTAATTGCAAATGTCAACATGCTAGCTTGGTCTCCCATTCCAGTTTAGAAACCTGTTTTTTTTTTTCGCTTAAAATTGTTTTTTTTGTTTCTTACTGTGCACAGCCTGATCAAGAAGTGATTACAGCACCAGACCTCAGCAGTTTGTCTTCTCCTCTTGTGGATACGGAAAGAAATTTAGGCTTGCTCCTTGGACTTCATGCATCTTACCTCTCACTAAGTACACCATTGTCTTCTGTGGAAATTGAATGCGCCAGTAAGCAAGTTTTATGAACTGATAAAATGTTCTAAATATGTAACTATGTTTAAAAGTGATATCATGCAGACTTCATGATGTGTGCATTGATTTCATTCATACCGTGGTACCCATGACCTCCGTGTAATAGCATAAGAATGAGAAAACATTTTTTTTATCTGAATCCAAATGTTAAGCTTGGGTACACACTTAAACAACATTGGGTCAATTTGGCAATAAGCGGGTGATCGCCTGGCTTATTGCGTAGTGCATAAGCATGATCATTTTGGCAAAAAAGGACAGAAACGTTCTCCTTCGCTGTCAGACTTGCCAGAAGATATTGTCCAAAAGCTCCAGATATTATGGAGTGTGTGGCCATTCTCGATAATATGCCTAGATTTCCTATTATATTTCCTGATTACCTCATCCTCCTTGTGGGCAGACATATACTGTATATAAATTCAGCATGATGTGGCAGAAAATCGGTAACTTTATGGGGAAAAATTGCCTAATGTGTAGCGCTGAGATCGGCACCTTTCAAAGGCAGAAAATTGTGCCGTTTATTTGTTCTGCCAAAGAATCGCTTTGTGTGTACGTAGCTTTAGCTGTAAAAAAAAAAAAAAAAAAAAATTAATTTAAAAAAAAAACAAAACTGAAAGGCTGGAGTTATTTTATGAAGTGTTCCTACAAACTTTTAATTTAATTTTAGTTTACTCTGAGAGTAACTTACCTGAGGTGCACAATTCAATCAGTCCAATTGGTCCCTGAAACCTCCAGTCGTCAAAACAAATTGTAATATTTTGTGGAACTGCTTAGTAGTACTATTCTGTTTAAACATGTGCACTGATCTTAAATTAGTTCATTGTTTCTTATAGAGTGGTTGAAATCCTCTATATTTTCTGGGGGACTCCAGACCAGTCAGATACATTACAGTTACAATGAAGAGAAAGATGAGGACCATTCCAGCTCTCCAGGCAATACTACCCCAAACAAATCTCGACTGTATGGACATCGACTGACCATGAGTGATCATTCCCAGACCTTCCTGCAGGCTATTGCTGACAACAACGTTCAAGATCACAATGTTAAGGTGAATTATGAATCATTGCGTATTTGCATTAAGACTAACATTCACTTTCAGGTGACCTGAACCAATATTTGTTTTGTCTAATTTATGTTTTGTGCTTGATGTTGCACTTACCTCCTTTTTATCCCTTAAATGAGAAAATCATTGACTCTACTTGGCTGGGGTGGAAATCATATTCAGGAGTGTGGCAAATGTTTGGTAAATTGTTAATGGAGTCTCTCGTAGTGAATATGTCCTAATTCCATGTCTGTCATAATTGACTAAGTCCAAGAAGAACATAATAGTTTGTAAATTGGGAGATATAGATATGGCAAATAGTGACCGTGATGATTTTGGGTTTAGCAAACAAATCCAGTTGAAATTTTGCTCAGAATAAATGTACCTGAATGTTGCCATCCATTACTGGTTGCACAGCTTTTGCTGAGGAAATATCCAATAAATCTCAAGTCCACAAGCTTACCATCTGCTATTGATTATTGTGAAACTCAAGTCCTTGGTTAGGAGATGATCAAGACTCTTTATTTTTTTACTGTATTTTGATCTTACATACGTCAAGGACACAGGGATCCACTAAAGCTATAGGTGGTGAGCTGAGCTTGGAACCAAACAGTTACATTTCTTTACCCAGCAGCACCGTCTCCCTCTCTCCCTATACCCTGCCTCCAGGATCAGGCCTCCAGTTTTAGTTTGGTGCTTGCAGCAAAGGCACATGTTTCAGGGGGGCCCCTTTAGTCGACCATTATTTATTTACTTAAATATTGTAATAGCCCCACTTATTTCTATATTTGTGGCACTTTTACATTCAGTTCTCTCCCCTTAAAATTAAACACTGCTGTTTCCTTAGATACTTTGGTGTGTGGGGACATTTACTTGGACTACTTTAAGATGCCTTCCAAAAGCAAAGCACCCAGGGATGCTGTCCTGCGCAGCTGTCATGAAGACCTTTCTTCCTAAACAGGCTTTCTACCTTCTGCGGCAGCACCTAGGTTGCGAACTTCTACTTTTCACTTCACTTCTTTTGCCGTCAAGGGCCAGTCTTAAAATGAATTCCACAGCTCTTTCACTAAGAGCTTGATGTCCAGGGGCAAACTGCCCTGGTCTGCCCGATACCAAGCTGACTGACAAGCTACCTGCCTGACTGGATGGGCCTTCGCCTGGGAACTCCCAGGGGTAGAAGGCCATTTTCTGCTTTTTCACCGATGTCGACAACTTCTAGCGCTTGGCTGTACTTCTAGCCCTGGTTTACTCTCTAACCTTTTAATTAACGTCCTCTAGCCCAGTTTTTCTCTCTCGCATCCATAAAGGATATTGGGGAATTAGTACGATGGGGTATAGACGGGGTCCAACAGAGCCGGTGCACTTTAATTTCTTCAGTTGGGTGTGCTGGCTCCTCCCTTCTATGCCCCTTCCCACAGGCAGTTTAGAAAAAGTGCCCTCAGGAGAGGATGCACACTCTGGAGCTCCAGAGAGTTTTCTTCAGTTTCTTTTAAAACTTTTTATTTTCGGTATGCTGTTTGGGCAACAGCATACCTGCACCGTGGGAGTTAGGGGAGGGATGGTCACCGGCCTCTGTAAGGTGTCAGAGCCGCTTCCCCGCTGCAGGACCACCGTTCTGAGAGGTTGTTGTACAGCAGGGCAATGCGCCTTAGCGGTCACAATCGCAGCACGCTGCACACCCCTAACATTGCCTGAAGGTGACGACAGTGGTGAGCACAAACCGGGGGCCCCGCTAGGGGGGTCCCCCGGTTCTTGGTGCGGCAAAGATGCGGGGGCGACATACGGGACCCTCCTGGGGGATCCGCTATAGCCCCCCCTGTGTACACTAGCAGCGGTACGGAAAATGAACACTTGCTGTGATGTTTTACACTTATATGGAGACTTTGCCAGTATAAATATCACTGAAGCTCTGGAGCCATTACAGGGGGCGAAGCATCCTCAGAGCGGGACCAGCTGCGTTTTGGCAACTTCCTCTGCTTACAGCTGCAGCAGCAGGCACTCGGATAACGCTGGAAAACTGGTACAGGGGTGTAGCAAAGGGGGAAAGGCACTATTGTACGCAATCTGTGTCCTGAAAAGGACTAATACTCTGGTGTTACACTGTGATATAACAGCTTGCAGCCTCACTGGGGCTGTTTAGCTTGGGGTGCTGTTCCCTTCTCTCTGTCTCCCTCTCACATACAGTAAGGACAGGCTTGCTATTGTATTACTTGTCTGTGTGTATGTGTATATAAGTGCTGTTTACTGTACACATGGTAAAACACCAATTATGCAGTGTATGTCACACCAGATTCTCTCCCTCTACATCCATTTCCATATCATGTGAACAATGCAGCAAGTCCTCACAACTCAGTGAAGGGACTGGGGGGGGAGGGTCTTCTTGTTTAGGTGCTATAAAATCCATGAGTCAGATGTGTCCTCTCAGCTCACTGCTAATGCTCAAATACCTCAACAACTGCAGCAGGCTGTTGTAGACCTAGCTGCCAGGGCAGATGTTCCACAACCCCCCCCCCCCCCCTACCCCCTCTCTAGATCAGGACCACAAAAGCGTGGGTTACCTGCTTTTATTCTCAGACTCTCATGAGGAGACACATGAGTAGGGTGAGGAATTGGATCCTGTTACTGGGGATTCCCCTTCTACACAGGGTATTGAACCCCTCATTCTTGCTATACGGGACGTGTTAAAACTCCCACTAGAGGACGCTGCGACATAGCAGTCTTTTTTCTTTACACAGAACAAACTGTGTCGCTTTCCCTGATTCTGCAGGGTTAGATGACCTGTTTAAGTTAGCCTGGAAAAATCCAGATAAAAAATACCAAGTGTCAAAACGGTTTCTGACTCTTTCCCATTTGCTCCTGAAGGCAGAAAAATCTGTGAAGAACCCCCGGCTGTTAACTTATCTGTCTCGCCTATCTAAAAAGGCTGTACTGCCAACTCTGGGCTCCTTTACCATAATGGATCCTGGGGATAGAAAAATAGAACTGAATTCGATCTACACAGCAGCAGGTATATCACAAAGACCGGTTATAGCAGGTTGCTGGATGACTCATGCCATTCATACGTGGGCTACTCAAGTTCAGGAGGGCCTCTCAGGGGATATGTCTCTAGTCACTACAGTGACTCTCCTAAAGCACATTCAGGACACTGCACACGTCCTGTGTGACTCTCTCAAGGAGATAGGCAACATTAATGCTAGGACCATTGCTATGGCAGTGTTGGCACGCAGAGCTTTGTGGTTGGGTCAGTGGATAGCAGACGCAGAGTCCAAGCAGTGTCAGCACGCAGAGCTTTGTGGTTGGGTCAGTGGATAGCAGACGCAGAGTCCAAGCGCAGGGTATTGGCTCTTCGAGGTGGAATAGGATACGTGGATTTCTAAAGTTACTGCGGGGTTATCCATGTTTCTCCCCTCTGGGGCACCGCCGGCTAGACGTTCCTACCCAGGGCTGTCTACCCAGTCCTAAATCTAGGGCCAGAGGTGCCTCCAATGCGACTAGAGGCACCAGAGGTAAGACGAGAAAACCAGCAATCGCAAGTTCTCGGGAGAGCACCAGTTCAGCTTCCACTAAGGCCTCAGCATGATGGTGCCCACACTCCCCGAGGGGATCTTGAGGTGGGAGCTCTGCTGCGTCACTTCAGCCACATCTGAGAAAGCTCCTGCCAGGATACCTGGGTAAAGGACATCATTTCTCAGGGCTACAAGCTGGAGTTTGACGGTGCTCCTCCCCAACTATTTTTCAAATCAAGCTTACCAGCTTTGGAGGATACACTAGTTACGCTGCCACATGCATACTAAAGTTGTCCCTTTCCCAAGTCATTGTTCCAGTGCCACTGCAACATCAGGGAAAGGGTTACTACTCCAACCTGTTAGTGGTACCGAAACCGGACGGTTCGTTAAGGCCCATTTTGAATCTGAAATCCTTGAACCCTTACCTAAAGGTTTTCAAGTACAAGATGGAATCCTTGCGAGCAGTGATTGCAGGCCTGGAAGAACGGGAGTTCATGGGCTCCCTGGATATAAAAACGTCTATATTCATATTCCGATTTTGGCCACCTCACCAGGCTTACCTGAGGTTTGCCCTGCTGAACGATCACTACCAGTTCCAGGCGCTACCCTTCGGCCTGTCCACAGCTCCAAGGGTGTTCACAAAGGTGATGGCAGAGATGATGTTCCAACTCCGGGTCCAGGGGGGTCAATGTTGTCCCTTATCTGGACGATCTCTTGATAAAAGCGAGATCCAGGGAGCTGTTATTGTTCCATATAGACTGCACTATCCAACTGTCACCATGGGTGGATCCTCAATTTACAGAAGTCCCACCTGGACCCAACTCAGCGGCTCCTGTTCCTGGGAATGTTGCTGGATACTGTGGCACAGAAAGTGTTCCTCCCAGAGGACAAAGTGAGAACACTTCAGGAGATGGCTGGAAGGTTCCATGCCAGAACATTTCAATTGAATCTCCTGAGCAAGTGGTCCGGATCACATCTTCAAATGCACCGGATAATACGGCTGTCATTTCAGACCAGGATTCCCTCCTGTGGTGGCTGCAGTACTCCAACCTACTGGAAGGTCGAAGTTTCGGGATTCAGGATTGGATCCTCCTTACAACGGATGCAAGTCTGAGAGGATGGGGAGCTGTCACCCAGGGGGCTCAGTTCCAGGGCAGGTGGTCAGCCCACGAAGCCCTCCTTTCAGTTAACATTCTGGAACTTTGGGTGATCTGCAGTGCTCTGATTCAGGTCTTTCCTCTACTCGGGGATCATGCGATCCCAGTTCAGTCGGATATCGCCACGGCAGTGGCGTTTATCATTCGACAAAGAGGGACAAACAGCAGGACCTGGATGCGAGATGTGTCAATGATACTCCTCTGGGTAGAAAGAAATGCAAGAGCACTGTCCGCAATCTTCATTCCGGGAGTAGACAACTGGGACACGGACTTCCTGAGTCGTCACGATCTCCACCCGGTAGAGTGGGGGCTTCACCATCAGGTGTTTCAGGAGATCATCGACCGGTGGGGCTGCCCACAAATAGATTTACAGATGGGTCCACCGTTATCTTGACTAGTTTTCTGTGCCTAGTCACAACATGATTTATTAGCATAAACCCTTCATCTATTGTTCTCAACTACAATACAATACGGAGAACAATACATCAGGGGATTAAGTCATTACAGCAGGGGATTAAGTCCGACTGGCCAGTCTCAGTTAATCCTATTAAAGGTCAAGATAAATGTGGACCCATCTGTAATGGCTTCTGACTCAACAAGAAGCTTCGTTGGTATCGCTCATGAACCAGGCACCCTCAGGCGAGAGCAGTAGACGCACTGACGTCACCTTGGCCTTATCAGCTGGTCTACCTGTTTCCTCCAATTCCATTGCTCCCAAGGGTGCTAAAGCAAATCAGGAGTCCAGATTGGCCCCAGAAGGCGTGGTACGCGGATCTTCTAGACATGTCCGTCGAAGACCCTTGACCTCTGCCAATGAGAAGAAATCTTCATCGAGGACCGTTCGTCTACCCGGATTTACGGCGACTTCGTTTGATGGCATGGAGGTTGAGCGGAACATCCTAGCTCTCAGGAGCCTTTCCAAAAAGGTTATTGCTACCATGGTTCAGGCCAGGAAACTTGTGACGTCTAATCACTATCCTCATATCTGGAGAAGATATGTCTCTTGGTGCGAGGAATGTGTGTATCCGCCTGCGGAGTTCCACTTGGGATGTTTTGTCCATTTCCTGCAGGCTGTTGTGGATTACGGCTTACATCTGGGTTCCATTAAGGTCCAGATTTCAGATGTCTCCATTTTCTTCCAGAAGAAATTGGCAGTTTTGACAGAAGTTCAGAGCTTCTTGCAAGGGGTACTTCACATTCTACCTCCTTTTGTGCCGCCCACGGCACCCTGGGATTTGAATGTAGTGTTGAAATTTCTACAGTCCTCCTGGTTTGAACCTCTGATGATGGTAGAAGACAATTACCTCACGTGGAAGACTGTGATGTTATTGGCCTTGGCTTCTGCTGGTCGTATTTCCTTATCGTGTATAAGCAATTTGGGCAGGCGGTGCTACAGATGTCTCCGCACATTCCTGCCCGTTCTGGAAGCTCTGGGCTGTCCCCATCGTACTATTTCCCCAATATCCCTTATGGATGCTAGAGAAAATAGGATTTTAATTACCTACTGGTAAATCCTTTTTCTCGTAGTCCATAAGGGATATTGGCCCTCATTCTGAGTTGATCGCTCGCTAGCTATTTTTTGCAGAGCAGCGATCAGATAGTCGCCGCCTCTAGGGGAGTGTATTTTTGCTTTGAAAGTGTGCAAACGCTTGTGCAGCTAAGCGGAACGAAAAAGTGTTTTGCAGTTTCTGAGTAGCCCTGGACTTACTCTGCCCTTGCGATCACTTCAGCCTGTCCGGTCCCGGAATGGACGTCGGACACCCGCCCTGCAAACACCTGGATTTGCCTGTGTTTTCCCTACCACACCCAGAAAACGGTAAATTGACACACATGAAAGCCCTCTTCCTGTCAATCTCCTTACAATCGGTTGTGCGAATGGATTCATCGCTAGAAGCATTGCACAGCAACGATGCTGTTTGTACCCGTACGATGTGCGTACGCATTGCGGTGCATACGCATGCGCAGTAGTAACCTGATCGCTGCGCTGCGAAAAACTGCAGCGAGCGATCAACTCTGAATGAGGGCCATTGGATGCCCGCCTCAGTGCGTTGTCGTTTTTTCTGCAGGTTATCTCCTATATGGTTACCTGTTCAGCTGTTGCTGTTTTGTTACCAGCCGTTGCTGGTTGTTTTATTTTATTGGTGTGCTGGTGTGCGACTCTCACCACTCATTATTGTTATGTTCCTTCTCTCAAGTATGTCCTTTCTCCTTCGGACACTATTTTACCTATAACTGCCTGTGGAAGGGGGCATAGAAAGGAGGAGCCAGCACACCCAGTTGAAGAAATTAATGTGCACTGGCTCCTTTGGACCCCCGTCTATACCTTATTGTACTAATTCCCCAATATCCCTTATGGACTATGAGAAAAGGATTTACCGGTAGATAATTAAAATCCTATTTTTCCCCCACAGGCTTTCCGGTGGATTAAAGCAAAGCCAAAGCTCTGAGAGTTAATTTGCTCTCTCCTGGCCTCCCAGCTTTTATCCCTGCTCCCCCCCCCCCCCCCAGCCCCCACTTAGTAAGGCACAGGTCCTTTACACCAACCTCTTTCTTGTTCAGAAACCGGACAGATCGTTCCGCCCCATATTGAGCCTCAAGTCAGTCAACGGATACCTTCATGTTTCGAGATTTCTCAGGTTTTGCAGTTCAGGAGAAAGACATCCAATTTCAGGACTTGCGATTTGGACTTTCCATGGCTCCTTGTGTTTTCACGAATGTCATGGCAGCACATCTCAGAAGCAAGGGGGTTCAAATAGTGCCTTATTTGGATGATCTCTTTCCGTTAGCCAAATTGCCGGAGGCTCTGCAGAACCATCTCTGCCTCACGGTGGACCTCTCTTCTGTGGAACTTGTCTCTAGTTCTGAGGGCTTTATAGTCTGCCCCTTTTGAACCCTTGATACGGTTGACCTTTTGCTGGCTTTCGTGGAAAGCGGTTTTCCTCCTCCCGATTGCTTCAGCCCAGTGAGTGTCGGATTTCAGGGCCTTGTCTTGGCGTTCTTCTTTTATTTTTCATCCTGACCAAGTTGTCCTTCAGATGCATTTGAGGTACTTTTACGAAGGTTGTATCCCAGTTGACCATCAATCAGGAGTTTGTGGTTCTGATACCTGATGCTTCTCTAGAACAGGCCTTCTTGGACGTTGTGAGGGCACTCAGAATATATGAAGACAGAAACAGTGGTTTTGGGCGTAGAGTTCTCAGCACAGCAAGGAGCATCCCCTCCGTTTGGGAGATTACTTTGAGACGTTCCATAGTGATCCTTGTGTCCCCCATGGATGTAATAGAAAAGGTGATTTTTTTTTTTTTTGTCCTTACCTGTAAAATACTTTTCTCTGAGTCCATGGGGTACCCACCCTGACGCACCTGGCTTGCAGGGTTGTTTAGCTCTATTACCAGTTCCTCTTTCACTATCATTATGTATGTTTTATCTGTGTGTGCGTGTTGGTCTTCCTTCTCCTTTCTCTTGCTACATGCCTTGTGCTTCTTAACTAAACTGGAAGCATTAGGGTGGGGGCAAGGGAGCACTGGCTCAACTCACCACTTATACCCATAGTGATTCCTGTCTACCCCCATGGACTCTGAAAAAAGGATTTTAGAGGTGACATCAAAATTCCCCTTTATTCGTTTTTCAATATAACATTGCAAGAAAATCACAAAATAAGATTGTGACATACATAGTATACAGAAATATTTAAGAGAACCTATTACAATTAGAGATGTGCAGGAGCTTATTTGCTTGTTTGTTTTCACCAAATTTATCGCAAGTTTGGGTTTATCTGATTGGCTATCCAAAACATGAGAGCCTATAGCCAAATTAGATGTTTTGAGATCCAGGTAAATCCGAACCTGCACATAATAGACAAATAAAATGAACAGGGAAAAATTAAGAACATGAGGAATACATGAGATGGGGAAACAAGGTCCAAAATATGACTGGGTACAGACTTTTATGCAGTACTATAAGACCGGAAACTCACAGTGCATCTTCATAGTTAGTATGGGGCGATCATATATATCCCTGTGTGAATAGTAAAGAAAAGATCTTATTAATGGCATATGGAGAACAGCAATAACAAAAATAGACTGGTGTACCATAGAGGGAGCTTGTGGTTGTCAGTAGTAGTTTCACAAAAAATAATATTCAAATGATAGTGAATATGGGCAGGTAACAGGTAGAGAACAACATGTGAGACACCACATCTTTAGGGCAGAGTAGACTACATGGCGATAAAGGTGTCAGTTAATGGACTTAAAAAATGTGAGAAATTGTTCCTGAGAAGAGGGGTCAAGGGTTTCAATATAAGCCCCCTCATTTCCTTTAGAAAACTAATAAACACCTGATTCAATGTCTCTTAAAGTAGATAGTCTCTCTAAGTATATAATGTGCAAAAGGGCTACAGTGACCTGCTCAATGTGAGGTGAAGAGCATTCTATCAGTTTTGGGAGAATTGCTTTTTTCGCTATAGTCACTATGAACGCAAGTACAGATAGGAGGTGCTTGTGCGTTATCATTATGCCTTAGAAGGTGAAGTTAGCACACAATAATGCAGCAGGATCAGGTGTAAAGTAAAGTGAAATAAGTTTATTCAATTTTTTGGGTATTTTAGGGCATTGACAGAAAAAAAGAGAATAGGACCGTGAGTGTGTGGTATTTAGGGCAATGACCAGACTCTTACAGCACCATATGGCAACGTTGACCTTGTGATTTATGAGTGCGCTGTAGAGTGTGAATGTGGACCTCTTGCAAATGAGCAGAGTGTAAATGTTGTAGAGTATAATCAAGGCTTTGCAGTAAATCTGAAGCTTTCACAATGGCAGGGCAAGGAAAGAACCATTTAGCTGAAGTTGGAGTCCAAATTTTATCGAGTTCGTGGTGTACAATATGCCAGTATAAGTATTTAATGAAGGGAAGAGATCAATGGCATTAGGGATTCTATGGCAGCAGTGTCAGACTCAAGTCTGAGGTGGAGGGATCGATTGAACAAAATGCCTAAGCTGGAGATGCATGTAAAAAGGTCTGGTATTTTTTAGTGGCCAGGCCTTGGTGTGTGTGTTGTGTGTGTTTTTTTTTTTTTTTTTAATGAATTGACATTAATTACGAATTTGGAAATCCAGGTTTTCGATTTTTGATAAAGTACATAGACGTTCACTATTGTGACTAATTTTGTAGGTTATATTTTGTTTTGCTTTGCTCCTTAGGACTTCCTATGTCAGATAGAACGGTACTGTAAGCAGTGTCACCTGACCACACCAATTATATTTCCTCCTGAGCATCCCGTAGAAGAAGTGGGCCGTTTGCTGCTGTGCTGTCTATTGAAACATGAAGATTTAGGTTTGTAAGAGAAGAGTCATTTATTGTGTTTTTTTTTTTTTCCAAGGATAATTTTTAACAGTATTTCTAAAATGAAATTAAATATTTATTTTCTTCCAAAAAATATTTCAATGTCCAGTCAAAATTCTAATTATAATGTTTCAATGGCTAGTCAAAATTCTAATTAAAATGTTTTCCTCTTATCAGGTAATGTTGCTCTCTCTATGGTCCATCGTGGTGCTTTGAATGTGGATCAAGTAAAACACAAGACATTACCAAAATCTGTTGTGGATGTTTGTCGTGTTGTTTACCAAGCCAAATGCTCACTCATAAAGGTTAGTTTTGCCTTTTGAAGTTTACAAGCCAACATAAAGTAACTTGACCACACCTATGATTGTTTATATCTTATTGCCATCTTTTAGACACACCAGGAACAAGGGCGATCCTACAAAGAAGTCTGTGCTCCGGTCATTGAGCGCCTCAGGTTTCTGTTCAATGAATTACGTCCTGCTGTATGCAATGATTTGTCCATTGTATCCAAGTTGAAACTTCTCAGCTCTGTTCCCAGGTGGAAAAGAATAGTGCAAAGGATAATCAGGGAAAAACGAAAAAAGAAAGGTGACTTTTAAAAAAATAAAAAAAAATAAAAATATTTTATTTTTTGTTTTGTAGGGTTACCTTTATTTTACAGCACGTGCCACTGGCTGCTTTCGTTTATGAATGTTTTGTTTTATTTTAGTGCCCAAAAAATCAGAATCTGCTGATGTGGATGATACCAAACTTTGTAATGAAGAAGGTGAACAAGAACCTTTTGTTGTCCCGTCTAGTCCTGTATCTTTAGATAAGAAGTCCATAACTCTAAAATCACCAAGGGTATGTAAAGTAAATTAAGATACAAAAATGGCTTTATTACATTATGTGAATGTGAGTGGAACTATGTAATAAAGGTTATTCATTTCTTAGTCATGATAAGAAATGTAAAATGTGTATTATCTAAAAAAAATAAAAAAAAATGTTTTCTCTGACGTCCTAGTGGATGCTGGGGACTCCGAAAGGACCATGGGGAATAGCGGCTCCGCAGGAGACTGGGCACAAAAGTAAAAGCTTTAAGACTACCTGGTGTGCACTGACTCCTCCCCCTATGACCCTCCTCCAAGCCTCAGTTAGATTTTTGTGCCCGAACGAGAAGGGTGCAGTCTAGGTGGCTCTCCTGAGCTGCTTAGAAAAAAGTTTAGTTTTAGGTTTTTTATTTTCAGTGAGACCTGCTGGCAACAGGCTCACTGCATCGAGGGACTAAGGGGAGAAGAAGCGAACTCACCTGCGTGCAGAGTGGATTGGGCTTCTTAGGCTACTGGACATTAGCTCCAGAGGGACGATCACAGGCCCAGCCATGGATGGGTCCCAGAGCCGCGCCGCCGTCCCCCTTACAGAGCCAGAAGAGCAGAAGAGGTCCGGAAAAATCGGCGGCAGAAGACGTCCTGTCTTCAATAAGGTAGCGCACAGCACCGCAGCTGTGCGCCATTGCTCTCAGCACACTTCACACTCCGGTCACTGAGGGTGCAGGGCGCTGGGTGGGGGCGCCCTGAGACGCAATGTAAACACCTTAGGGGGCAAAAAATGCATCACATATAGCTCCTGGGCTATATGGATGCATTTAACTCATGCCTGTTTTTCCATAAAAAAGCGGGAGAACGGCCGCCGAGAAGGGGGCGGAGCCTATCTCCTCAGCACACTGGCGCCATTTTTCCTCACAGCTCCGTTGGAGGGAAGCTCCCTGACTCTCCCCTGCAGTCCTGCACTACAGAAACAGGGTAAAACAAGAGAGGGGGGGCACTAATTTGGCAGATAAATCTATACAGCAGCTATATAAGGGAAAAACACTTATATAAGGTTATCCCTGTATATATATATAGCGCTCTGGTGTGTGCTGGCAAACTCTCCCTCTGTCTCCCCAAAGGGCTAGTGGGGTCCTGTCCTCTATCAGAGCATTCCCTGTGTGTGTGCTGTGTGTCGGTACGTTGTGTCGACATGTATGAGGAGGAAAATGGTATGGAGGCGGAGCAATTGCCTGTATTAGTGATGTCACCCCCTAGGGAGTCGACACCTGACTGGATGGTCTTATGGAAGGAATTACGTGATAGTGTCAGCACTTTACAAAAGACTGTTGACGACATGAGACAGCCGGCAAATCAGTTAATACCTGTACAGGCGTCTCAAACACCGTCAGGGGCTCTAAAGCGCCCGTTACCTCAGGTGGTCGACACAGACCCAGACACGGACACTGACTCCAGTGTCGACGGTGAAGAAACAAACGTATTTTCCAGTAGGGCCACACGTTACATGATCACGGCAATGAAGGAGGTTTTGAACATTTCTGATACTACAAGTACCACAAAAAAGGGTATTATGTGGGGTGTGAAAAAACTACCCGTAGTTTTTCCTGAATCAGATGAATTAAATGAGGTGTGTGATGAAGCGTGGGTTTCCCCCGATAAAAAAACTGCTAATTTCTAAAAAATTATTGGCATTATACCCTTTCCCGCCTGAGGTTAGGGCGCGTTGGGAAACACCCCCTAGGGTAGATAAGGCACTCACACGCTTATCAAAACAAGTGGCGTTACCGTCTCCTGATACGGCCGCCCTCAAGGAACCAGCGGATAGGAAGCTGGAAAATATCCTAAAAAGTATATACACACATACTGGTATTATACTGCGACCAGCAATCGCCTCAGCCTGGATGTGCAGTGCTGGGGTGGCTTGGTCGGATTCCCTGACTGAAAATATTTATACCCTGGACAGGGACAATATATTATTGACTATAGAGCATTTAAAGGATGCATTTCTATATATGAGAGATGCACAGAGGGATATTTGCACTCTGGCATCAAGAGTAAGTGCGCTGTCCATTTCTGCCAGAAGAGGGTTATGGACGCGACAGTGGTCAGGTGATGCGGATTCCAAACGGCATATGGAAGTATTGCCGTATAAAGGGGAGGAGTTATTTGGGGTCGGTCTATCGGACCTGGTGGCCACGGCAACGGCTGGGAAATCCACCTTTTTACCCCAGGTCACCTCTCAGCAGAAAAAGACACCGTCTTTTCAGGCTCAGTCCTTTCGTCCCCATAAGGGCAAGCGGGCAAAAGGCCACTCGTATCTGCCCCGGGGCAGAGGAAGGGGAAAAAGACTGCAGCAGACAGCCTCTTCCCAGGAACAGAAGCCCTCCCCCGCTACTGCCAAGTCCTCAGCATGACGCTGGGGCCTTACAAGCGGACTCAGGCACGGTGGGGGCCCGTCTCAAGAATTTCAGCGCGCAGTGGGCTCACTCGCAAGTGGACCCCTGGATCCTGCAGGGAGTATCTCAGGGGTACAAATTGGAATTCGAGACGTCTCCCCCTCGCCGGTTCCTGAAGTCTGCTTTACCAACGTCTCCCCCCGACAGGGAGGCGGTATTGGAAGCCATTCACAAGCTGTATTCCCAGCAGGTGATAATCAAGGTACCCCTCCTACAACAGGGAAAGGGGTATTATTCCACGCTGTTTGTGGTACCGAAGCCGGACGGCTCGGTGAGACCTATTTTAAATCTGAAATCCTTGAACACTTACATACAAAGGTTCAAATTCAAGATGGAATCACTCAGAGCAGTGATAGCGAACCTGGAAGAAGGGGACTATATGGTGTCTCTGGACATCAAGGATGCTTACCTCCATGTCCCAATTTGCCCTTCTCACCAAGGGTACCTCAGGTTTGTGGTACAGAACTGTCACTATCCGTTTCTGACGCTGCCGTTTGGATTGTCCACGGCACCCCGGGTCTTTACCAAGGTAATGGCCGAAATGATGATTCTTCTTCGAAGAAAAGGCGTCTTAATTATCCCTTACTTGGACGATCTCCTGATAAGGGCAAGGTCCAGAGAACAGTTAGAGGTCGGAGTAGCACTATCTCAAGTAGTACTACGACAGCACGGATGGATTCTAAATATTCCAAAATCGCAGCTGATTCCGATGACACGTCTGCTGTTCCTAGGGATGATTGTGGACACAGTACAGAAAAAGGTGTTTCTCCCGGAGGAGAAAGCCAGGGAGTTATCCGACCTAGTCAGGAACCTCCTAAAACCAGGCCAAGTGTCAGTGCATCAATGCACAAGGGTCCTGGGAAAAATGGTGGCTTCTTACGAAGCGATTCCATTCGGCAGATTCCACGCAAGAACTTTTCAGTGGGATCTGCTGGACAAATGGTCCGGATCGCATCTTCAAATGCATCAGCGGATAACCCTGTCTCCAAGGACAAGGGTGTCTCTCCTGTGGTGGTTGCAGAGTGCTCATCTTCTAGAGGGCCGCAGATTCGGCATTCAGGACTGGGTCCTGGTGACCACGGATGCCAGCCTGAGAGGCTGGGGAGCAGTCACACAGGGAAGAAATTTCCAGGGCTTGTGGTCAAGCATGGAAACGTCACTTCACATAAATATCCTGGAACTAAGGGCCATTTACAATGCCCTAAGTCAGGCAAGGCCTCTGCTTCAGGGTCAGCCGGTGCTGATCCAGTCGGACAACATCACGGCAGTCGCCCACGTAAACAGACAGGGCGGCACAAGAAGCAGGAGGGCAATGACGGAAGTTGCAAGGATTCTTCGCTGGGCGGAAAATCATGTGATAGCACTGTCAGCAGTGTTCATTCCGGGAGTGGACAACTGGGAAGCAGACTTCCTCAGCAGACACGATCTCCACCCGGGGGAGTGGGGACTTCACCCAGAAGTCTTCCACATGATTGTGAACCGTTGGGAAAAACCAAAGGTGGACATGATGGCGTCCCGCCTCAACAAAAAACTGGACAGATATTGCGCCAGGTCAAGGGACCCTCAGGCAATAGCTGTGGACGCTCTGGTAACACCGTGGGTGTACCAGTCAGTGTATGTGTTCCCTCCTCTGCCTCTCATACCCAAGGTACTGAGAATCATAAGAAGGAGAGGAGTAAGGACTATACTCGTGGCTCCGGATTGGCCAAGAAGGACTTGGTACCCGGAACTTCAAGAGATGCTCACGGAAGACCCGTGGCCTCTACCTCTAAGAAAGGACCTGCTCCAGCAGGGACCATGTCTGTTCCAAGACTTACCGTGGCTGCGTTTGACGGCATGGCGGTTGAACGCCGGATCCTGAAGGAAAAAGGCATTCCGGATGAAGTCATCCCTACCCTGATCAAAGCCAGGAAGGATGTAACTGTGCAACATTATCACCGTATTTGGCGTAAATATGTTGCGTGGTGTGAGGCCAGGAAGGCCCCTACAGAGGAATTTCAACTGGGTCGTTTCCTGCATTTCCTGCAAACAGGACTGTCTATGGGCCTAAAATTAGGGTCCATTAAGGTTCAAATTTCGGCCCTGTCAATATTCTTCCAAAAAGAACTAGCTTCAGTTCCTGAAGTTCAGACGTTTGTCAAGGGGGTACTGCATATACAGCCTCCTTTTGTGCCTCCAGTGGCACCTTGGGATCTCAATGTAGTTTTGGGGTTCCTAAAATCACATTGGTTTGAACCACTCACCACTGTGGACTTAAAATATCTCACATGGAAAGTGGTAATGCTGTTAGCCCTGGCCTCAGCCAGGCGTGTCTCAGAATTGGCGGCTTTATCCTATAAAAGCCCTTACCTAATTTTTAATACGGACAGGGCAGAATTGAGGACTCGTCCTCAATTTCTCCCTAAGGTGGTTTCAGCATTTCACTTAAACCAGCCTATTGTGGTGCCTGCGGCTACTAGGGACTTGGAGGATTCCAAGTTGCTGGACGTAGTCAGGGCCCTGAAAATATGTTTCCAGGACGGCTGGAATCAGAAAATCTGACTCGCTGTTTATCCTGTATGCACCCAACAAGCTGGGTGCTCCTGCTTCTAAGCAGACTATTGCTCGTTGGATTTGTAGTACAATTCAGCTTGCACATTCTGTGGCAGGCCTGCCACAGCCAAAATCTGTAAAAGCCCATTCCACACGGAAAGTGGGCTCATCTTGGGCGGCTGCCCGAGGGGTCTCGGCTTTACAACTTTGCCGAGCAGCTACTTGGTCAGGGGCAAACACGTTTGCTAAATTCTACAAATTTGATACCCTGGCTGAGGAGGACCTGGAGTTCTCTCATTCGGTGCTGCAGAGTCATCCGCACTCTCCCGCCCGTTTGGGAGCTTTGGTATAATCCCCATGGTCCTTTCGGAGTCCCCAGCATCCACTAGGACGTCAGAGAAAATAAGAATTTACTTACCGATAATTCTATTTCTCATAGTCCGTAGTGGATGCTGGGCGCCCATCCCAAGTGCGGATTGTCTGCAATACTTGTACATAGTTATTGTTACAAAAAATCGGGTTATTATTGTTGTGAGCCATCTTTTCAGAGGCTCCTCTGTTATCATGCTGTTAACTGGGTTCAGATCACAAGTTGTACGGTGTGATTGGTGTGGCTGGTATGAGTCTTACCCGGGATTCAAGATCCTTCCTTATTGTGTACGCTCGTCCGGGCACATTATCCTAACTGAGGCTTGGAGGAGGGTCATAGGGGGAGGAGCCAGTGCACACCAGGTAGTCTTAAAGCTTTTACTTTTGTGCCCAGTCTCCTGCGGAGCCGCTATTCCCCATGGTCCTTTCGGAGTCCCCAGCATCCACTACGGACTATGAGAAATAGAATTATCGGTAAGTAAATTCTTATTTTGTCCCTCTCAACAAGGGAAAAGTTATAAACTTACTTCAGTAATTATGGTTTGTAAGGCAGTAATAAATAATTTGTTCTTTTTCTGCAGGATAAATGGCAGCCCATCCTGAGCTCTGTAACAGGTGTTCACAAGTACAAGTGGCTGAAACATAACGTGCAGGGGTCATATCCGCAGTCTGCACTGTTGAGCACCATTGTGGAGTTCGCATTAAAGGAGGAGCCAGTTGACGTAGAAAAAATGAGGAAGTGTTTGCTAAAGCAGGTAATATACGACCTCACACTTTATTTTGTGGGAGCACTTTATACAGTATCTGCAGCTGTTTATTGACATAAACTTCTTGTTCATGATCTGTATACGTTGGATATTTCAGATGGTATTTCACTATATTCTTGACACATTTATGGTAATCTTTACTCCAATATGTTCATTTGTACCCTATTTTAAAGTCGAAGGATGTGAAGTTAATCTGTCACAGAAGGTGGTTGCTTTGCCACCCTTTTGGTAGTGGGGTTTGTGTTAGATATTTGTCTCAGGCTCCCACTTATCAGTAACCTGCTGTTATTAAACATTCATACTGAACATGTCAACTGTGCATCACTATGGTTACACTAGCTGTAAGTAGTTGTTACTGACACCTTGCTCTTTTATCAACACCTAGAACTGCTTACTTCTAAAGTGAAGCTGCTGCAGTACATTTTTACCTGTATCTGGTCCCTCCTGACATTATTTCAGTGTATCAGAGTATTTCAGGATGTTAATGGCAAAACTAGAAAAGCTACATTGGTTTTCTGTTTGTTTATTTTAACTAGTGACATAGTAGCATATAATTTGATGGCAGATAAGAACCACTTGGCCCATCTAATTTGCTCATGTACTGTACATACGGTCAGACTACAGTATTTGAGGTGTCATGAGAAACCGGATATGGTTTACAAGAAAGTTCTATATGAAACACAGGTCATATATTCAGCTTGATGTCTACTCTTAAGTCTAAATCAGAGTTGCACACAATTCTGCTTGAGTACGGATCTCACAGAGGATATGTATTCCGTGTTCCGTATTCCCCACTCCCCTCCTTTCCTCCAGGGTGATTCAGCGGCGAGGGGGCCTGTCTTCTTGTCTGTTTCTCAACAAGCATTTTCAGTTCAGCTCTTCCATTTGGGCTCTCAACTTCATCTCGAGTATTCACCAAACTGGTGTCCATGATCGCTGCAGCCCTCCAGAAACTGGGTATCAAAATCTTTTCCTACCTGGACAACCTTTATCTCACGGCTCAAACATCATCTGTCCTGGATCATCCCCAGGTCTTGGTCGGCCTGTTACAATCATACGCTTTGATTTTTATTTTGAGCTTTTGAACGTAGTCCCTCATTCCCTCTCAGCAGATGCTTCATTTGGGAGATCACCTGGACACATAATTGCGGAGGGCCTTATTACCAGCAGACAAGATCAAACCATTTTCTCTATCGTCCTAGTAGATGCTGGGGTTCCTGAAAGGACCATGAGGAATAGCGGCTCCGCAGGAGACAGGGCACAAAAAGTAAAGCTTTAGGATCAGGTGGTGTGCACTGGCTCCTCCCCCTATGACCCTCCTCCAAGCCTCAGTTAGATTTTTGTGCCCGGCCGAGAAGGGTGCAATCTAGGTGGCTCTCCTAAAGAGCTGCTTAGAAAAGTTTAGCTTAGGTTTTTTTATTTTTTTACAGTGAGTCCTGCTGGCAACAGGATCACTGCAACGAGGGACTTAGGGGAGAAGAAGTGAACTCACCTGCGTGCAGGATGGATTGGCTTCTTGGCTACTGGACATCAGCTCCAGAGGGACGATCACAGGTACAGCCTGGATGGTCACCGGAGCCTTGCCGCCGGCCCCCTTGCAGATGCTGAAGTAAGAAGAGGTCCAGAATCGGCGGCAGAAGACTCCTCAGTCTTCTAAAGGTAGCGCACAGCACTGCAGCTGTGCGCCATTTTCCTCTCAGCACACTTCACACGGCAGTCACTGAGGGTGCAGGGCGCTGGGAGGGGGGCGCCCTGGGAGGCAAATGAAAACCTATTTTGGCTAAAAATACCTCACATATAGCCTCCGGAGGCTATATGGAGATATTTAACCCCTGCCAGAATCCGTTAAGAGCGGGAGACGAGGCCGCCGAAAAAGGGGCGGGGCCTATCTCCTCAGCACACAGCGCCATTTTCCCTCACAGAAAGGCTGGAGGGAAGGCTCCCAGGCTCTCCCCTGCACTGCACTACAGAAACAGGGTTAAAACAGAGAGGGGGGGGCACTAATTTGGCGTTAGAAATATATAATAAAGATGCTATAAGGGAAAACACTTATATAAGGTTGTCCCTATATAATTATAGCGTTTTTGGTGTGTGCTGGCAAACTCTCCCTCTGTCTCTCCAAAGGGCTAGTGGGTCCTGTCCTCTATCAGAGCATTCCCTGTGTGTGTGCTGTGTGTCGGTACGTGTGTGTCGACATGTATGAGGACGATGTTGGTGAGGAGGCGGAGCAATTGCCTGTAATGGTGATGTCACTCTCTAGGGAGTCGACACCGGAATGGATTGGTTATTTAGGGAATTACGTGATAATGTCAACACGCTGCAAGGTCGGTTGACGACATGAGACGGCCGACAAACAATTAGTACCGGTCCAGACGTCTCAAAAACACCGTCAGGGGTTTTAAAACGCCCGTTTACTTTAGTCGGTCGACACAGACACAGACAGGGACACTGAATCCAGTGTCGACGGTGAATAAACAAACGTATTCCTTATTAGGGCCACACGTTAAGGGCAATGAAGGAGGTGTTACATATTTCTGATACTACAAGTACCACAAAAGAGGGTATTATGTGGGATGTGAAAAAACTACCGTAGTTTTTCCTGAATCAGATAAATTAAATGAAGTGTGTGATGATGCGTGGGTTCCCCCCGATAGAAAATATGGGCGGTATACCCTTTCCCGCCAGAAGTTAGGGCGCGTTGGGAAACACCCCTTAGGGTGGATAAGGCGCTCACACGCTTATCAAAACAAGTGGCGGTACCGTCTATAGATAGGGCCGTCCTCAAGGAGCCAGCTGACAGGAGGCTGGAAAAATATCATAAAAAGTATATACACACATACTGGTGTTATACTGCGACCAGCGATCGCCTCAGCCTGGATGTGCAGAGCTGGGGTGGCTTGGTCGGATTCCCTGACTAAAAATATTGATACCCTTGACAGGGACAGTATTTTATTGACTATAGAGCATTTAAAGGATGCATTTCTATATATGCGAGATGCACAGAGGGATATTTGCACTCTGGCATCAAGAGTAAATGCGATGTCCATATCTGCCAGAAGATGTTATGGACACGACAGTGGTCAGGTGATGCAGATTCCAAACGGCACAAAGGTGTATTGCCGTATAAAGGAAGAGGAGTTATTTGGGGTCGGTCCATCGGACCTGGTGGCCACGGCAACTGCTGGAAAATCCACCGTTTTTACCCTAAGTCACATCTCTGCAGAAAAAGACACCGTCTTTTCAGCCTCAGTCCTTTCGTCCCTATAAGATCATATCTGCCCAGGGATAGAGGAAAGGGAAGAAGACTGCAGCAGGCAGCCCATTCCCAGGACAGAAGCGTTCCACCGTTTCTGACAAGTTCTCAGCATGGCGCTGAGACCGTACAGGACCCCTGGATCCTACAAGTAGTATCCCAGGGGTACAGATTGGAATGTCGAGACGTTTCCCCTTCGCAGGCTCCTGAAGTCTGCTTTACCAAGGTCTCCCTCCGACAAGGAGGCAGTATGGGGAAAAATTCACAAGCTGTATTCCCAGCAGGTGATAATTAAATTACCTCTCCTACTACAAGAAAAGGGGTATTATTCCACACTATATTGTGGTACTGAAGCCAGAAGGCTAGGTGAGACTTATTCTAAAAAATTTTTGAACACTTACAAAGGTTCAAATCAAGATGGAGTCACTCAGAGCAGTGATAACGAACCAGGAAGAAGGGGACTATATAGTGTCCCGGGACATCAGGGATGCTTACCTCTATGTCCCAAATTTGCCCTTCTCACTAAGGGTACCTCAGGTTCGTGGTGCAGAACTGTCACTATCAGTTTCAGACGCTGCCGTTTGGATTGTCCACGGCACCCCGGGTCTTTACCAAGGTAATGGCCGAAATGATGATTCTTCTTCGAAGAAAAGGCGTCTTAATTATCCCTTACTTGGACGATCTCCTGATAAGGGCATAGTCCAGGGAACAGTTGGAGGTCGGAGTAGCACTATCTCGGATACTGCTACAACAGCACGGGTGGATTCTAAATATTCCAAAATCGCAGCTGATCCCGACGACACGTCTGCTGTGCCTAGGGATGATTCTGGACACAGTCCAGAAAAAGGTGTTTCTCCCGGAAGAGAAAGCCAGGGAGTTATCCGAGCTAGTCAGGAACCTCCTAAAAACAGTGCATCATTGCACAAGGGTCCTGGTAAAAATGGTGGCTTCCTACGAAGCAATTCCATTCGGCAGATTTCACGCAAGAACTTTTCAGTGGGATCTGCTGGACAAATGGTCCGGATCGCATCTTCAGATGCATCAGCGGATAACCCTATATCCAAGGACAAGGGTGTCTCTCCTGTGGTGGTTATAGAGTGCTCATCTTCTAGAGGGCCGTAGATTCGGCATTCAGGATTGGATGCTGGTGACCACGGAGCCCAGCCCGAGAGGCTGGGGAGCAGTCACACAAGGAAAAAATTTCCAGGGAGTGTGATCAAGTCTGGAGACTTTTCTCCACATAAATATACTGGAGCTAAGGGTAAATTTATAATGCTCTAAGCTTAGCAAGACCTCTGCTTCAAGGTCAGCCGGTATTGATCCAGTGGGAAAAACATCACGGCAGTCGCCCACGTAAACAGACAGGGCGACACAAGAAGCAGGAGGGCAATGGCAAAAACTGCAAGGACTTTTCGCTGGGCGGAAAATCATGTGATAGCACTGTCAGCAGTGTTTCATCCCGGGAATGGAAACTGGGAAGCAGACTTCCTCAGCAGGCACGACCTCCACCCGGGAGAGTGGAAACTTCATCGGGAAGTTTTTTCCACATGATTGTAAACCGTTGGGAAATACCAAAGGTGGACATGATGGCGTCCCGTCTGAACAAAAAACGGGACAGGTATTGCGCCAGGTCAAGAGACCCTCAGGCAATAGCTGTGGACGTTCTGGTAACACCGTGGGTGTACCAGTCGGTGTATGTGTTCCCTCCTCTGCTTCTCATACCTAAGGTGCTGAGAATTATAAGACGTAGAGGAGTAAGAACTATACTCATGGCTCCGGATTGGCCAAGAAGGACTTGGTACCCGGAACTTCAAGAGATGCTTACAGAGGTCTTATGGCCTCTGCTGCTAAGAAGGGATTTGCTTCAGCAAGTACCATGTCTGTTCCAAGACTTACCGCAGCTGCGTTTGTCGGCATGGCGGTGGAACGCCGGATCCTAAGGGAAAAAGGCATTCCGGAAGAGGTCATTCCTACCCTGGTCAAAGCCAGAAAGGAGGTGACCGCACAACATTATCACCACATGTGGCGAAAATATGTTGCGTGGTGTGAGGCCAGGAAGGCCCCACGAAGAAATTTCAACTCGGTCGATTCCTGCATTTCCTGCAAACAGGAGTGTCTATGGGCCTCAAATTGGGGTCCATTAAGGTTCAAATTTCGGCCCTGTCGATTTTTCTTCCAGAAAGAATTGGCTTCAGTTCCTGAAGTCCAGAAGTTTGTCAAGGGAGTATTGCATATACAACCCCCTTTTGTGCCTCCAGTGGCACTGTGGGATCTCAACGTAGTTCTGGGATTCCTCAAAACACATTGGTTTAAAACCAGTCAAATCTGTGGATTTGAAGCATCTCACATGAAAAGTGAACATGCTCTTGGACCTGGCCTGGACCAGGCGAGTGTCAAATTGGTGGTTTTTTTCTCAAAAAAGCCCATATCTGTTTGTCCATTCGGACAGGGCAGAGCTGCGGACTCGTCCCCAGTTCTCTCCCTAAGGTGGTGTCAGTGTTTCACCTGAACCAGCTTATTGTGGTGTCTTGCGCCTACTAGGGACTTGGAGGACTCCAAGTTGCTAGATGTGGTCAGGGCCCTGAAAATATAGGTTCCAGGACGGCTGGAGTCAGGAAAACTGACTTGCTGTTATCCTGTATGCACCCAACAAACTGGGTGCTCTTGCTTTTAAGCAGACTTTTGCTAGTTGGATGTGTAATACAATTCAGCTTGCACATTCTGTGGCAGGCCTGCCACAGCCAAAATATGTAAATGCCCATTCCACAAGGAAGGTGGGCTCATCTTGGGCGGCTGCCCGAGGGGTCTCGGCTTTACAACTTTGCCGAGCGGCTATTTAGTCAGGGGCAAACACGTTTGTAAAATCCTACAAATTTGATACCCTGGCTAAGGAGGACCTGGAGTTCTCTCATTCGGTGCTGCAGAGTCATCCGCACTCTCCCGCCCGTTTGGGAGCTTTGGTATAATCCCCATGGTCCTTTCAGGAACCCCAGCATCCACTAGGACGATAGAGAAAATAAGAATTTACTTACCGATAATTCTATTTCTCGGAGTCCGTAGTGGATGCTGGGCGCCCATCCCAAGTGCGGATTATCTGCATTACTTGTACATAGTTACAAAAATCGGGTTATTATTTGTTGTGAGCCATCTTTTCAGAGGCTCCGCTGTTATCATACTATTAACTGGGTTCAGATCACAGGTTGTACAGTGTGATTGGTGTGGCTGGTATGAGTCTTACCCGGGATTCATAAATCCTTCCTTATTGTGTACGCTCGTCCGGGCACAGTATCCTAACTGAGGCTTGGAGGAGGGTCATAGGGGGAGGAGCCAGTGCACACCACCTGATCCTAAAGCTTTACTTTTTGTGCCCTGTCTCCTGCGGAGCCGCTATTCCTCATGGTCCTATCAGGAACCCCAGCATCCACTACGGACTCCGAGAAATAGAATTATCGGTAAGTAAATTCTTATTATTTGATTCCTTTTCAAACAAAGGAAAGTCTCTCTATCCACATTTGCATGACAGTCTTAAGAAAGATGGTCTCAACGTTTGAAATGCTGGAGTTTGCTCAGTTTCAGTTTTTTCAAAGGGAACTTTTATCCAAGTAGAACAGTCCTCCGCTCCAGATCCATTCACAAGTGATCCATCTGTTTTCCTGGGCAAAGCAGTTCCTGCTGTGGTGGTTGTTCACCCGAAACTTGGACAAGGGCCATCATTTTCGTTAGAGCCATGGACTCTTCTCAGACTTAAGCCTCTTTGGGTGGGGGGCAGTAACCCTGCACAAGACCTTTCAGGGTGGAAGGTCTGCTTGGGAACATAGATAATGTTTTTCAAGCTTCAGGTGTTTTACCTAGCTCTGTATCAGGCTCCTCCTCTCTTACAGGGGCTCCTGTCAAGGTTGAGTTTTACAATGTGACAGCTGTTGCTTAAATAAGTCACCAAGGTGGCACAAGGAGTGCTCAGGTCATGTAGGAAATTGCACACATTATATTTTGGGCTGAAAAACCTCTTCATGCCCTGTCGGCTGTCAACATCCCAGGAGGCTGATTATCTTGGTCGCCAGGATGCACACACTGTGGGGGAGGGGAGGAATGGTACCTACACACCACCATCTAAAGTCTTTGGGTGGGTTAGTGGGGCCCAACCAGAGATCTACTTTATGAGCTCCAGGCGGAACTATGGAGTTGACTGGTACGGCTGTCTGATCCAGGGGCTTGTCTTTTTGAGGCGCTATCTGCTCCATGATCGTGTTATGCAGACCTTCTTTCAAGGTCAGTTGCCCTTCCTTAGTGGCTACATCTTCGGCCAGACCGTCTCTGTCAAGGTTCTTTCTATCACAATGATCTGCTGAGACCAGCTTTGACGTGGTGGCTATTGAAACATCCATTTTAAAAGCAAGATGAGTTCTCTGATGCAGTGGTTAGGACTTTGGGGGTTATTCAGAGATAGAACGTAGATCTTGCTTCACTCGGCAAGATCTGCGTCCATATCCTCACATGCTGGGGGCCGTCCAGCACAGAGCAGGACTGCCCAGCATGTGTGTGGCGCCGCCTCATGATGTGTCTACATCGATTAGAAATCAACCCCTGACAGGTGGCACGCCAACATATTTATTTATGTTTATCGGAGCGGCAGCGTGTGACGTCACGCAGTCACATTTAAAATGCTCGCAACATGCCCCTGTTTCAGCCGTCATGCCCCCGCAATGCCGAAACGTCACCCCCAAACGCCTGCCGCTGTCAATTACCTTGCAGCGCATCCTGGAGGAGAAGGGTTGCAAACTATGGCCGGTGCGCGTGCGCAGACTAGGTGGACGCAGCCACTACATACAGATGCGCGGTTGTGTCCATATCTGAATCATCCTTGCTACATGCCCAGAAAACCCATCTTTGGCTAGGATTTTATCACACAGTGAGGAAAGCAACGGGAGTTTTCTCCATCGGTGTTCTAGTTGTCAGGACTTTTGTCTTCCCTTCAGAGGGGACTAGACTTCAGTCTCCATCAAAGTTCTTTAAAGGTTCTGGTGTCGGCCCTTTCATTTTTTTGTGTGAAAAAACTAGTGGTTTTCTCTATCGTCCTAGTGGATGCTGGGGTTCCTGAAAGGACCATGGGGAATAGCGGCTCCGCAGGAGACAGGGCACAAAAAGTAAAGCTTTAGGATCAGGTGGTGTGCACTGGCTCCTCCCCCTATGACCCTCCTCCAAGCCTCAGTTAGATTTTTGTGCCCGGCCGAGAAGGGTGCAATCTAGGTGGCTCTTCTAAAGAGCTGCTTAGAAAAGTTTAGCTTAGGTTTTTTATTTTACAGTGAGTCCTGCTGGCAACAGGATCACTGCATCGAGGGACTTAGGGGAGAAGAAGTGAACTCACCTGCGTGCAGGATGGATTGGCTTCTTTGGCTACTGGACATTAGCTCCAGAGGGACGATCACAGGTACAGCCTGGATGGTCACCGGAGCCTCGCCGCCGTCCCCCTTGCAGATGCTGAAACAAGAAGAAGGTCCAGAATCGGCGGCATGAAGACTCCTCAGTCTTCTTAAGGTAGCGCACAGCACTGCAGCTGTGCGCCATTTCCTCTCAGCACACTTCACACGGCAGTCACTGAGGGTGCAGGGCGCTGGGAGGGGGGCGCCCTGGGAGGCAATGAAAACCTATTTTTGGCTAAAAATACCTCACATATAGCCTCCGGGGGCTATATGGAGATATTTAACCCCTGCCAGAATCCGTTAAGAGCGGGAGACGAGGCCGCCGAAAAAGGGGCGGGGCCTATCTCCTCAGCACAGAGCGCCATTTTCCCTCACAGAAAGGCTGGAGGGAAGGCTCCCAGGCTCTCCCCTGCACTGCACTACAGAAACAGGGTTAAAACAGAGAGGGGGGGCACTAATTTGGCGTTAGAAATATATAAAAAAGATGCTATAAGGGAAAACACTTATATAAGGTTGTCCCTATATAATTATAGCGTTTTTGGTGTGTGCTGGAAAACTCTCCCTCTGTCTCTCCAAAGGGCTAGTAGGTCCTGTCCTCTATCAGAGCATTCCCTGTGTGTGTGCTGTGTGTCGGTACGTGTGTGTCGACATGTATGAGGACGATGTTGGTGAGGAGGCGGAGCAATTGCCTGTAATGGTGATGTCACTCTCTAGGGAGTCGACACCGGAATGGATGGCTTATTTAGGGAATTACGTGATAATGTCAACACGCGGCAAGGTCGTTTGACGACATGAGACGGCCGACAAACAATTAGTACCGGTCCAGACGTCTCAAAAACACCGTCAGGGGTTTTAAAACGCCCGTTTACTTTAGTCGGTCGACACAGACACAGACAGGGACACTGAATCCAGTGTCGACGGTGAATAAACAAACGTATTCCTTATTAGGGCCACACGTTAAGGGCAATGAAGGAGGTGTTACATATTTCTGATACTACAAGTACCACAAAAGAGGGTATTATGTGGGATGTGAAAAAACTACCGTAGTTTTTCCTGAATCAGATAAATTAAATGAAGTGTGTGATGATGCGTGGGTTCCCCCCGATAGAAAATATGGGCGGTATACCCTTTCCCGCCAGAAGTTAGGGCGCGTTGGGAAACACCCCTTAGGGTGGATAAGGCGCGCACACGCTTATCAGAACAAGTGGCGGTACCGTCTATAGATAGGGCCGTCCTCAAGGAGCCAGCTGACAGGAGGCTGGAAAATATCATAAAAAGTATATACACACATACTGGTGTTATACTGCGACCAGCGATCGCCTCAGCCTGGATGTGCAGAGCTGGGGTGGCTTGGTCGGATTCCCTGACTAAAAATATTGATACCCTTGACAGGGACAGTATTTTATTGACTATAGAGCATTTAAAGGATGCATTTCTATATATGCGAGATGCACAGAGGGATATTTGCACTCTGGCATCAAGAGTAAGTGCGATGTCCATATCTGCCAGAAGATGTTTATGGACACGACAGTGGTCAGGTGATGCAGATTCCAAACAGCACAAAGGTGTATTGCCGTATAAAGGAAGAGGAGTTATTTGGGGTCGGTCCATCGGACCTGGTGGCCACGGCAACTGCTGGAAAATCCACCGTTTTTTACCCTAAGTCACATCTCTGCAGAAAAAGACACCGTCTTTTCAGCTTCAGTCCTTTCGTCCCTATAAGAGTCATATCTGCCCAGGGATAGAGGAAAGGGAAGAAGACTGCAGCAGGCAGCCCATTCCCAGGAACAGAAGCGTTCCACCGCTTCTGACAAGCTCTCAGCATGACGCTGAGACCGTACAGGACCCCTGGATCCTACAAGTAGTATCCCAGGGGTACAGATTGGAATGTCGAGACGTTTCCCCTGCGCAGGCTCCTGAAGTCTGCTTTACCAAGGTCTCCCTCCGACAAGGAGGCAGTATGGGAAACAATTCACGAGCTGTATTCCCAGCAGGTGATAATTAAATTACCCCTCCTACAACAAGAAAAGGGGTATTATTCCACACTATATTGTGGTACTGAAGCCAGAAGGCTAGGTGAGACCTATTCTAAATCTAAAAAAATTTGAACACTTACAAAGGTTCAAATCAAGATGGAGTCACTCAGAGCAGTGATAACGAACCGGGAAGAAGGGGACTATATGGTGTCCCGAGACATCAGGGATGCTTACCTCCATGTCCCAAATTTGCCCTTATCACTAAGGGTACCTCAGGTTCGTGGTACAGAACTGTCACTATCAGTTTCAGACGCTGCCGTTTGGATTGTCCACGGCACCCCGGGTCTTTACCAAGGTAATGGCCGAAATGATGGTTCTTCTTCGAAGAAAAGGCGTCTTAATTATCCCTTACTTGGACGATCTCCTGATAAGGGCAAAGTCCAGGGAACAGTTGGAGGTCGGAGTAGCACTATCTCGGATACTGTTACAACAGCAGGGCTGGATTCTAAATATTCCAAAATCGCAGCTGATCCCGACAACAAGTCTCCTGTGCTTAGGGATGATTCTGGACACAGTCCAGAAAAAAGTGTTTCTCCCGGAAGAGAAAGCCAGGGAGTTATCCGAGCTAGTCAGGAACCTCCTAAAATCAGTGCATCATTGCACAAGGGCCATGGTAAAAAAAATGGTGACTTCCTTCGAAGCAATTCCAGTCGGCAGATTTCATGCAAGAACTTTTCAGTGGGATCTGCTGGACAAATGGTCCGGATCGCATCTTCAGATGCATCAGCGGATAACCCTATATCCAAGGACAAGGGTGTCTCTCCTGTGGTGGTTACAGAGTGCTCATCTTCTAGAGGGCCGCAGATTCGGCATTCAGTTTTGGATGTTGGTGACCACGGAGGCCAGCCCGAGAGGCTGGGGAGCAGTCACACAAGAAAAAAATTTCCAGGGAGTGTGATCAAGTCTGGAGACTTTTCTCCACATAAATATAGCTAAGGGTAAATTTATAATGCTCTAAGCTTAGCAAGACCTCTGCTTCAAGGTCAGCCGGTATTGATCCAGTGGGATAAAACATCACGGCAGTCGCCCACGTAAATAGACAGGGCGGCACAAGAAGCAGGAGGGCAGTGGCAAAAACTGCAAGGACTTTTCGCTGGGCGGAAAATCATGTGATAGCACTGTCAGCAGTGTTTCATTCCGGGAATGGAAACTGGGAAGCAGACTTCCTCAGTAGGCACGACCTCCACCCGGCAGAGTGGGAACTTCATGGGGAAGTTTTCCACATGATTGTAAACCGTTGGGAATTACCAAAGGTGGACATGATGGCGTCCCGTCTGAACAAAAAACGGGACAGGTATTTCGCCAGGTTAAGAGACCCTCAGGCAATAGCTGTGGACGTTCTGGTAACACCGTGGGTGTACCAGTCGGTGTATGTGTTCCATCCTCTGCTTTTCATACCTAAGGTACTGAGAATTATAAGACGTAGAGGAGTAAGAACTATACTCATGGCTCCGGATTGGCCAAGAAGGACTTGGTACTCGGAACTTCAAGAGATGCTCACAGAGGACTTATGGCCTCTGCCGCTAAGAAGGGACTTGTTTCAGCAAGTACCATGTCTGTTCCAAGACTTACCGCAGCTGCGTTTGACGGCATGGCGGTGGAACGCCGGATCCTAAGGGAAAAGGCATTCAGGAAGAGGTCATTCCTACCCTGGTCAAAGCCAGAAAGGAGGTGACCGCACAACATTATCACCACATGTGGCGAAAATATGTTGCGTGGTGTGAGGCCAGGAAGGCCCCACGAAGAAATTTCAACTCGGTCGATTCCTGCATTTCCTGCAAACAGGAGTGTCTATGGGCCTCAAATTGGGGTCCATTAAGGTTCAAATTTCGGCCCTGTCGATTTTTCTTCCAGAAAGAATTGGCTTTAGTTCCTGAAGTCCAGAAGTTTGTCAAGGGAGTATTGCATATACAACCCCCTTTTGTGCCTCCAGTGGCACTGTGGGATCTCAACGTAGTTCTGGGATTCCTCAAAACACATTGGTTTAAAACCAGTCAAATCTGTGGATTTGAAGCATCTCACATGAAAAGTGAACATGCTCTTGGACCTGGCCTGGACCAGGCGAGTGTCAAATTGGTGGTTTTTTTCTCAAAAAAGCCCATATCTGTTTGTCCATTCGGACAGGGCAGAGCTGCGGACTCGTCCCCAGTTCTCTCCCTAAGGTGGTGTCAGTGTTTCACCTGAACCAGCTTATTGTGGTGTCTTGCGCCTACTTGGGACTTGGAGGACTCCAAGTTGCTAGATGTGGTCAGGGCCCTGAAAATATAGGTTCCAGGACGGCTGGAGTCAGGAAAACTGACTTGCTGTTATCCTGTATGCACCCAACAAACTGGGTGCTCTTGCTTCTAAGCAGACTTTTGCTAGTTGGATGTGTAATACAATTCAGCTTGCACATTCTGTGGCAGGCCTGCCACAGCCAAAATATGTAAATGCCCATTCCACAAGGAAGGTGGGCTCATCTTGGGCGGCTGCCCGAGGGGTCTCGGCTTTACAACTTTGCCGAGCGGCTATTTAGTCAGGGGCAAACACGTTTGTAAAATCCTACAAATTTGATAACCTGGCTAAGGAGGACCTGGAGTTCTCTCATTCGGTGCTGCAGAGTCATCCGCACTCTCCCGCCCGTTTGGGAGCTTTGGTATAATCCCCATGGTCCTTTCAGGAACCCCAGCATCCACTAGGACGATAGAGAAAATAAGAATTTACTTACCGATAATTCTATTTCTCGGAGTCCGTAGTGGATGCTGGGCGCCCATCCCAAGTGCGGATTATCTGCAATACTTGTACATAGTTACAAAAATCGGGTTATTATTGTTGTGAGCCATCTTTCAGAGGCTCCGCTGTTATCATACTGTTAACTGGGTTCAGATCACAGGTTGTACAGTGTGATTGGTGTGGCTGGTATGAGTCTTACCCGGGATTCATAAATCCTTCCTTATTGTGTACGCTCGTCCGGGCACAGTATCCTAACTGAGGCTTGGAGGAGGGTCATAGGGGGAGGAGCCAGTGCACACCACCTGATCCTAAAGCTTTACTTTTTGTGCCCTGTCTCCTGCGGAGCCGCTATTCCCCATGGTCCTTTCAGGAACCCCAGCATCCACTACGGACTCCGAGAAATAGAATTATCGGTAAGTAAATTCTTATTTTTTCTGCCATTCAGAGTTTCCTGCAAGGGGTGTTACACATACAGCCACCCTTCATGCTTACTGGGACTTAGGCCGGCTACAACTAAAAACGCATACACACTTGCTGATGCAGGGAGGATGCTATGCTGCGTTTTGCAGCATGGCATTGTTAGTGATGTCTTCTGGTTGACCCTCCAGCAGGCCCAACCAGATGACATTGCTAACTACTGCGGGAGACCACAAATTGGGCATATGATTTGCCTGATTTTTTGTTCTGATTTTTGCCCGGACCCAACAACATCCGATTTAGTGTTTACCCAACTTTTTTCTAATACTTTGTGTTCTACAGGACCCCTCCTCTTGAGCTGTTTGAATCTGTGGACTTTCGGTTTTTGAAAACTGTCTTCTTGCTGGCCATTTTTTCTTTTTTTTTTTTTGGGCCAGAAGGGGCTCTAAACTGTTGGGTTTGTCACATTCCTTATCTTTCATCAGGACTGTTTATTCCTCTGCACTAATGACTTTTCAACCCAAGATGGTCTTTATTTACCATATTACCCAGTAGATAGTTGTCCTCTCTATTACTACTGGTAGGGAGTCTGGGTATTCGGGGCACATCTTTTTGCTACTTGGATGTTGTTCATGTGCTGAGGATCTATGTTTCCAGGACCATGGACCTTTTTAGCACTGATGCTTTGTTTTCCCTTTTTGATGCTCTTAGGCGTGGTTGGCCTGCGTCCTAGCAGTTAATTGCCCGATGGATTACAGGCTTTATTCACCATACTTCTACTTAGCTGAATCTCCTGTTCCAGACTCTGTAAAGGCTCATTCTACCTGGTCAGTGGGAACTCCTGGGCGGCTCGACGCGATGCCTCAGTGGAGCAGCTTTGTTGGGCTGCCACCTGGCCTACTTTCATTAAGTTCTATCGCTTTGACGCCTTTGCATCTTGCCATGCCAGTTCTGGTCTTTTGGGTGTTGTCTTCCCTCCCTTAGGGACAGCTCTGGGATGTCTCCATATTCTCCAGTGTCCCCCATAGATTAAAAAAACACAGGGTTTTTGTATTTAATGGTCAACTAATATTCTCTGATTTCGTGGGAGTCACTAGGTGCCCTCCCTGGGGCACCCAGCAGTTAACAGGAGCTTGTTTGCATAGCATCCACTTTTCTGTGTGTACATGTTTGCCTCTTTCTACTTCTTCTCCCTCTTTCTACTTCTTCTCCCTCTTTCTACTTCTTCTCCCTCTTTCTACTTCTTCTCCCTCTTTCTACTTCTTCTTCCTCTTTCCTTCGGCTTAGTTGGTGTAAACTGACTTCAGGAAGCAGGGGGTGGGTTATAGAGGGGGAGGAGCCTGTGCTGTGAAGACTTTCATTTAGTGCCCAGACTCCTCTAGCACTTGCTATACCAATTGTCTCCAGAGTCCCCATGGAATTAGAGAAAATTATTTAACTGGTATGTACAAAAGTCCTGTGTTTCAGAACGTTATTTGAACTGTTTTTGTCGATTTGTTGCTTTTTGTAGCTTGAAAGAGCAGAAGTTCGTCTAGAAGGAATCGACACTATGCTAAAACTTGCAGCAAAGAACTTCATTCTTCCATCTGTACAATATGCTATGTTTTGTGGCTGGCAGAGACTTGTCCCAGAGGGAACAAATTTGAGGTAAATTATTTATTATAAAGTTATTTTGCATTTTTGTAGATAGTTTGTTCCCTGTCTAAGTTGCTCTTTATGTTACAGTGAGCCACTGACAGATTGTTTGAAGGATGTTGATCTTATTCCACCTTTTAACCGAATGCTATTAGAGGTGACATATGGCAAACTATATGCATGGGCCATACAGAATATTAGAAATGTATTACTTGATGCCACTAGCAGATTTAAAGAAATGGGTAAGTACCACTAGGTGATAGTAACTTTTTGGCTTTATGTGTAAATGCATGTAGAAATCTAAAATGTGATTTTTATTTTAGGTATTCAACCTGTACCTCTTCAGACAATTACCAACGAGAATCCTTCTGGACCAAGCTTAGGGACTATTCCACAAGGCAGATTCATGCTAGTTATGCTAAACATGCTGACACGCCAACATGGTGCAAATAGCCTTAGTCTGCTATTCAATTCTGGTGCACTGGCTCTGACTCAGACAATCCTCCGATTGATTGGTAGGCATTGGTATTCCTACAGTTCTGTAATTAATAGATAGCAGAACTTTTTTTTTTTATTCCCCACCCATATCTGTATCCATTGTGCCTTTTCAAAGACAAGGAGCTTCTTATACCCCTTTCACATCACAAAAATAACCCGGTATCGACCTGGGTAATGACTGTTATTCCTGGGTTGAATACTGGGTCAGTGTCAGTGTAAACAGGTTCCCGGGTTGATGGGACCCGTTTACTACATAGGGAGAGGCGGTGCGGCGATGAGCTCCGGCTCCGCCACCCCCTCACCCCCCCATATTGCCGGGTCGGGGAGCTAACGCTGAGGCTCCAATGCCGGATCCCGCTCGTTTCCAATTACCGGGTAGTATCTGGCATTGGAGAGGTCAAAGGGGTATTAGGCTGATGATGCTGGTTTTATTCACATAGATAGTTGTTGCTCAAGAAACTTGTACAGATTGACTTGTTGCCTTGTTTTTACTTGCTGGCTTGTTATCCAGTCAGATGTAGACATGTATTTGTTCCACTATTTAATATTGAATGGTTTTTGTATTCTATGGATAGTTCTCTGACATCTAGTTGGGACACTGTATACAGGCTGAATAAACAGCATGCTAATATGTTACAAGTCACTTTATACTGTAATGTCTGATTTTCCCAGGTCCTAGTTCTGATAACTGTGAAGAAGATTCAAGTGCATGCATACTAGGAGCCTCTGCCACTGTGCTGGAAGAGTCCAGAAAAGAAACTGCACCCGTTCAGCTCCCTGCCTCTGGGCCAGAACTAGCAGCCATGATGAAAATTGGAACCAGAGTGATGAGGGGCGTAGACTGGAAATGGGGAGACCAGGTAAGCTGTTAGCTTGCACCATTGTCCAAATAATAAATTTTCTGCTGTGTTTAATACATGCGTTAAAGCAGGACATATGGCACTGTGAACAAATTCCACATGTTAGTGATCTGACACCTCATTGGGGAAGTGGGAATACCATCTTGGTCCATTAGAGGGTGAGAAGTCCTTTTACAGCTACTTACTCTCTTTGATCGAGCCACATTATTTTCGCATGTTTTTTTTACCCCCCAGTTTCTGAACAGGGTTGGAGCTAGAGTTTCAAGTACTTGCCCTAAACATATTTATCCTCAGGGATACTTTTGACGTTTTCTGTGAGGTTACTAGCTTTATAATTAGGACTACTGGTAAACTTCCTCTTTTTGGTCTAAACCTTAATGATGGACGATCAACCAATTATACTAACTGCCTTGGTTAGGGTCTGCATAACTATAACTTAGATGGCCTCGAGGGGTCCCACTTTCCAGGAATGGTGCCACTTGATGAATAATGTGATGAGGAAAGAGTAATTATATGTCAAAATTTGACCATGTCTGTATTGTTGGTGGAAGATTCCAGATGCTTGTGAGTGCAGTGGGCATCTGACGAGACAGAAATTAGAAGGTTATGTAATAGTTCAGAGTTTAAGGAACTGGTATGGTTTCTTTGAGTATGTAGATAAATTTAAAGGGGCAGTTGGTTGTAAGGCTGGTTGTGCCTTATTACTAATTGCTGCTTTAAATTTAGCAGCAGACTTGCTGAAAGCAGTGGTTTTATTAAACTCTATTACATAACCTTCTTAGATTTTACTGTGTATTTTTTATTTTCTGCTCTGTGCTTCATCTGTGATTAGTTTACTCTGAGTGTTACTTAAGATGTTGTCTTGCACGTGTAATCTTTGTTAGTTTTATTGTGGATATCTTTATTTAAAATAAAAAATAAAGTAAAAATAATTAAAAAAAAATCTATACGCCTTCCATTATGTAGTGAACTCTGTCAGTGGACAAAAGCAAGGTTATCAAAGCTTCTACCACGAATGCGCGTTGTATAAAGTCACCCCATTAAAGCCTCAATAATATTTGGTCTGATACTCACTGGTGATTTATAATGGCGCATGCCACGGTTTTTAACTGACAGAGCATATTAGCAATTTAACAGGTAACATCTTGGCTGACAAGCAATCCAAATTAAGCTATTAGTCAACAGACTTTGTATACATTTCAGCTACCTGTGGAACTACAGCATCTGAAGGGGAAAAAAAACACTGTACAAAGTATTGTTACTAATTATCCAAGAGAGTATCAACCTCTGGATACAATGGCCAGTATTTACTAAAAATCAGATTTGTGTTTTTTTTTCTAAGTCCTAATCCGGGAATTCACTAAGCACCAATCTCGGCAGTGTCTGGTCTATTCGTAATGGTTTGAATGACAACGTTCCAAAATACGAATGAATAGACCATCGGTCAAATGCGGCTGTTATTTCATACAATACGGGCATTCACTATTCATTCGTATTTGGGTGTTAGTCTCTGAGTGCTCAAGTGCGGGTCTATTTTTTTTTCGATTCGTTAAAAAAAGCAGCAAAAAAATAGACCTGCTTTTTCCAGTCGAGTTTGGATAACCATGCATGGATCAGTGAGATCTGTGCATGGTTATCTATGGGAAAGGGTCTGTTTAGTGTAAAAACAGAAAAAAAAAATTGCGTGGGGTCCCCCCTCCTAAGCATAACCAGCCTCGGGCTCTTAGAGCCGGTCCTGGTTGAAACAATATGGGGAAAAAAATGACAGGGGTTCCCCCATATTTAATCAACCAGCACCGGGCTCTGGTCCTGGTTCCAAAAATACGGGGGACAAAAAGCGTAGGGTCCCCCGTATTTTTGAAACCAGCACCGGGCTCCACTAGCCAGGTACATAATGCCACAGCCGGGGGACACTTTTATACTGGTCCCTGCGGCCCTGGCATTACATACCCAACTAGTCACCCCTGGCCGGAGTACCCTGGAGGAGTGGGAACCCCTTAAATCAAGGGGTCCCCCCCCTCCAGCCACCCAAGGGCCAGGGGTGAAGCCCGAGGCTGTCCCCCCCCATCCAAGGGCGGCATGTGGGGGGCTGATAGCCATGTGTAAAAAGTGTGAATATTGTTTTTAGTAGCAGTACTACAAGTCTCAGCAAGCCTCCCCCGCAAGCTGGTACTAGGAGAACCACAAGTACCAGCATGCGTTGGAAAATCAGGCCCGCTGGTACCTGTAGTACTACTACTAAAAAAATACCCCCAAAAAAACAGGACACACACACCGTGAAAGTATAAGTTTATTACATACATGCACACCTCCATACATACATACTTACCTATGTTCCCACGAGGCTCGGTCCTCTTCTCCATGTAGAATCCTTGGGGGACCTGTGAAAAAAATTATACTCACATAATCCAGTGTAGATTCTGTCCAATGTTTAATCCACGTACTTGTCAAAACAAAAAAATGGAAACCCGACCACGCACTGAAAGGGGTCCCATGTTTACACATGGGACCCCTTTCCCCGACTGCCAGGACCCCCCCTGACTCCTGTCAAAGAGGGTCCCTTCAGCCAATCAGGGAGTGCCACGTCGTGCCACTCTCCTGATTGGCTGTGTGCTCCTGTAGTGTCTGTGAGGCAGCACACGGCAGAGATACAATGTAGCGCCTATGCGCTCCATTGTAGCCAATGGTGGGAACTTTGCGTTCAGTGGTTGACCGAAAGTAACCTCACCGCTGACCGCAAAGTTCCCACCATTGGCTACAATATAATAGTGTAGTATGCTTTTATAATTTTATAATGGTCATAATGTATCTTTCACTATGGGGAGTGCATACTCAAATTACTAAAGGCTATATGGCTGGGAGAAATGACCTACAGATTCCCCTTCTGGTTCTGCACTTAAAGCTTAAAGACACGTTTACCCCAGCAAACTGTAATATGTCCGCAAAAAAAAGCCTGCAGTCTTCTAAAGACTTCTTTATTTATAATTTATTTATTACCAGTTATTTATATAGCGCACACATATTCCGCAGCGCTTTACAGAGAATAATTGTCCATTCACATCAGTCTCTGCCCCAGTGGAGCTTACAATCTATGTTCCCTACCACATGTACACGCACACACATTCACGCTAGGGTTAATTTTGTTGGGATCCAATTAACCTACCAGTATTTCTCATACGTCCTAGAGGATGCTGGGGTCACCATATAACCATGGGGTATAGACTGGATCCGCAGAAGACATGGGCACTTTAAGACTTTGAAAGGGTGTGAACTGGCTCCTCCCTCTATGCCCCTCCTCCAGACTCCAGTTTTAGAATTGTGCCCAGTGAGACTGGACGCACTACAGGGAGCTCTACTGAGTTTCTCTGAAAGACTTTTGTTAGGTTTTTTATGTTCAGGGAGGCTGCTGGTAACTGTCTCCCTGCTTCGTGGGACTTAGGGGAGAGCAGTATGACCCACTTCCAGTGAGTTCAAGGGCTCTGCTTCTGGCTACAGGACACCATTAGCTCCTGAGGGTGCTGATCGCTGGGTACGCCTAGATGCTCACTCCCGCAGCCGGCCGTCACCCCCTTACAGAGCCAGAAGTCAGAAGACAGGTGAGTAACAAAAGAAAAGAAGACTTCTTCTTCAGTGACTGCATTTTATGAGGTACCGCGCAGCGGGCAGATGCTGCGCGCCAAGCTCTCTCACACACAGCACTACAGGGCGCGGGGGTGGGGGGGGGGGGCTGGCAGCTAAAAAAAAACATCCTCATTATTCCACTGGCAAGAGGGGACTTTAGTGCCACGGCACTGTCCTAACCCCTGGCAGTATAAATATCAGAAAAAGCTGGACAGAAGCACGCCATTAAGGGGGTGGGGCTTCTTGCTCACGGCGCCATTTCCTCTCCGCAAGCTGCAGAGACGCTGGTCCTCCTCACACTGACAAGTACCAGGGGTACAAAACAGTAAGGGGGAGGCATGTAAATTGGTGCAATATGTGTGATCGTAAAAGCGCTATAGGTCTGAGGCAATTGCTTGGTGATTTCAGACCCGTTGATTTAGCGCTGGGTTGTGAGCTGGCAAATCCCCTCTGTGTGTCTCTGACAGACTTTACTGTGGGTCTGTCCCCTATATGCCCGGTGTGTCTGTGGGTGTTTGGTGCACGTGTGTCGACATGTCTGAGGCTGAAGGCTCTTCCCAGGAGGAGGGACACAAACGGCTGCAGGGGTGACCCTGTCGGCACCGCCGACACCTGATTGGGTAAATATGTTGAACGCCTTGAATGCTAGTGTGGGTCTTATTAGTAAGAGGCTAGATAAGTCTGAGTCTCAGACCCAGGCATGGAAGAAATCTGTGGAAGATATGTTATTGCAAAGTCAGGTTACCTCAGGGTCACAAAAACGTACGTTGGCCCAGCTGGCTGACACTGCTACCGACACGGACTCTGATTCCAGTGTCGACTATAGCAATTCCAGATTAGATCCAAAATTGGCAAAAAGCATTCAGTACATGATTGTGGCGGTTAAAGAGGTATTACATATCACTGAGGTCCTGGCTGTCCCTGATAAAAGGGTCTGTATGTATAAGGAATGGAAACCTGAGATAACGTTTCCTCCCTCTTATGAACTGAACACGCTATTTGAAAAAGTCTGGGAAGGTCCTGACGGATTCAGATTCCCAAAAAATTACGGTAGCTTATCAGTTTCCCTCGGCGGATAGGGAAAACTGGGAGTCACCCCCCACTGTGGACAAGGCCCTGTCACGTTTGTCTAAAAAGGTGGCTCTCCCGTCACCTGACACGGCGGCCCTTAAGGATCCTGCAGATCATAAACCCGAAACTACGTTAAAGTCCATTTATGCGACCACAGGTACGCTACTCAGACCTGTCAATGCGTCTGCGTGGGTAAGTAGTGCTATCGAAAAGTGGGCAGACAACTTGTCTTCTGAAATAGATACCCTAGATAGGGATAGCATCCTCTTGACGCTGGGTTATATCAAGGACGCTGCAGCATACCTTAAGGAAACTGCGAGAGATATTGGTCTTTTGGGATCAAAGGCCAATGCCATGGCAGTCTCAGCTAGGCGAGCGTTGTGGATTCACCAATGGAATGCTGATGCTGATTCTATGAAAAGTATGGAATCTCTACCATATAAAGGTAAGGCCTTATTTGGCGACGGCCTTGATGATTTGTTATCTACAGCTACCGCGGGTAAGTCATCCTTTTTGTCTTATGTTCCTCCACAACAAAAGAAAACGCACCACTATCAGATGCAGTTCTTTCGGCCCAATAAATACAGAAAGAGCCGAGGTTCTTCCTTCCTTGCTACTAAAGGAAGATGAAGAGGTAAACGATCACCAGCCTTGTCAGGCTCCCGGGAGCAGAAGTCCTCCCAGGCTTCTGCCAATTCCACCGCATGACGTTGGGGCTCTTATTTGGGAGGCCGCACCGGTGGGGGCACGTCTCAAACTCTTCAGTCAGTTTTGGGTTCGTTCGGACCTAGACCCATGGGTTTTACAAATAGTATCCCAAGGGTACAAGCTAGAGTTTCAAGACGTTCCCCCTCGCCATTTTTTTAAATCGGCCTTACCAGCTTCTCTTCCGGACAGGGAGGTAGTTTGCGACGCAATACAAAAGTTGTGTCAAAATCAAGTTATCGTCCGGATTCCCCAGTCACAACAGGGAGAAGGTTTTTATTCGAGCCTGTTTGTGGTCCCGAAGCCGGACGGCTCGGTCAGACCAATCCTAAACCTGAAATCCCTAAATTTCTTCCTAAAGAAATTCAAATTCAAGATGGAGTCTCTCCGAGCAGTGATCTCCAGTCTGGAGAAAGGGGATTTTATGGTGTCGGTGGACATAAAGGATGCCTACTTACATGTTCCCATATATCCTCCGCATCAGGCTTACCTGAGGTTTGCAATTCAGGATTGTTATTACCAATTTCAAACGTTGCCGTTTGGTCTGTCCACGGCTCCGAGGATTTTCACCAAAGTGATGGCGGAGATGATGGTTCTCCTTCGCAAGCAAGGAGTCCTGATTATCCCGTACTTGGACAATCACCTGATAAAGGCGAGTTCCAGGGACCAGTTGGTGCAAAACGTTGCACTCTCCCTGACAGTACTTCAGCGACATGGTTGGCACCTAAACTTGCCAAAATCACAGTTGATTCCGACGATGCGGTTGTCGTTTTTGGGAATGATATTGGACACAGAACTACAGAGAGTCTTTCTTCCAGTGGAAAAGGCTCTGGAACTTCAGAGTCTGGTCAAACAAATTCTGAAACCAATAAGAGTGTCAATCCATCAATGCATTCGGTTGCTGGGGAAGATGGTTGCGGCCTACGAGGCCATTCAGTTTGGCAGGTTCCATGCCAGAGTGTTCCAGTGGGACCTGTTGGATAAGTGGTCCGGGTCCCACCTACACATGCACCGGAGGATAATCCTGTCTTCCAAAACCATGGTATCACTCCTGTGCTGGCTGCACAGCTCTCACCTCCTAGAAGGGCGCAGGTTCAGGATATAGGACTGGATCCTAGTGAACACGGATGCAAGCCTACGAGGCTGGGGGGCAGTAACAATGGGAGAAAACTTCCAAAGAAGATGGTCAAGTCAGGAAACTTGTCTCCACATAAATGTTCTGGAGTTAAGGGCCATTTACAACTGCCTTCTGCAAGCGGAACATCTTCGAGATCTGCCTGTACTGATCCAGTCGGACAATGTAACAGCAGTAGCTTACATAAACCGTCAGGGCGGAATGAAAAGCCGAGCGGCAATGGCTGAAGCCACAAGGATTTTCCGTTGGGCGGAAAAGCATACAAGCGCTCTGTCAGCGATCTTCATTCCAGGAGTGGACAACTGGGAAGCAGACTTCCTCAGCAGACATGATCTCCATCCTGGAGAGTGGGGCCTCCGCCAAGAAGTCTTCGCAGAGGTGACAGGTCGTTGGGGAGTTCCTCAAGTAGACATGATGTTATCTCGTCTCAACAAGAAGCTTCAGAGATATTGTTCCAGGTCAAGGGACCCTCAAGCAATTGCAGTGGATGCTCTGGTGACACCATGGGTGTTTTAGTCGGTGTATGTATTCCCTCCACTTCCTCTCATTCCAAAAGTTCTAAAGATCATAAGATTAACAAAGATCCGGGCGATCCTCATTGTCCCAGACTGGCCAAGGAGGGCTTGGTATCCAGATCTTCAGGAATTACTCATAGGAGATCCCTAGCCTCTTCCTCTTCGCAAGGACCTGTTACAACAGGGGCCGTGCGTGTATCCGGACTTACCGCGGCTACGTTGACGGCATGGCAGTTGTGCGCAAAGTCCTAGCCCGTAAGGGTATTCCCAGTGAAGTCATTCCCACACTTATTCAGGCCAGAAAAAGGGTAACGTCTAAACATTACCACCGTATTTTGAGGAAATATGTTTCTTGGTGTGAATCCAAGGGTGCTCCTACGGAAGAGTTTCGGCTAGGACGTTTTCTCCATTTTCTACAAGCAGGTGTGGATGCGGGCCTAAAATTGGGCTCAATTAAGGTACAGATTTCAGCCTTTTCGGTTTTCTTTCAGAAACAATTGGCCTCCCTTCCAGAAGTTCAGACTTTTGTGAAAGGTGGGTTGCACATCCAACCTCCATTTGTGCCTCCAGTGGCACCATGGGATCTTAATGTGGTGTTGCAGTTCCTTCAATCACATTGGTTTGAATCTTTATAGAAGGTGGAGTTAAAATTCCTCACTTGGAAAGTGGTCATCTTGTTGGCCTTGGCATCTGCAAGGCGGGTGTCTGAGTTGGCGGCCTTGTCTCACAAGAGCTCTTATTTGATCTTCCATGAATATAGAGCTGAATTGAGGACACGTCAACAATTTCTATCGAAGGTGGTTTCCTCTTTCCACATGAACCAACCTATTGTGGTGCCTGTGGCTACGGACTCCTTTGAGTCAAAATCTCTGGATGTGGTCAGAGCTTTGAAGATTTATGTCTCCAGAACGGCTCAGATTAGGAAAACAGAGGCTCTGTTTGTCCTGTATGCTCCCAACAAGGTTGGGTGTCCTGCTTCCAAGCAGACCATTGCACGCTGGATCTGTAACACAATTCAGCATGCTCATTACACGGCTGGATTGCAGTTACTGGAATCTCGGTGAAGGCCCATTCTACTAGAGGGGTGGGTTCATCCTGGGCGGCTGCCCGGGGGGTCTCTGTATTGCAACTTTGCCGAGCAGCTGCTTGGTCGGGGTCAAACACATTTGCAAAGTTCTACAAGTTTGACACCTTGGCCGATGAGGACCTTAAGTTCGGTCAATCGGTGCTGCAGAGTCATCTGCACTCTCCCGCCCGTTCTAAAGCTTTGGTATAACCCCATGGTTCTATGGTGACCCCAGCATCCTCTAGGACGTATGAAAATAGGATTTTAATACCTACCGGTAAATCCTTTTCTCTTAGTCGTAGAGGATGCTGGGCGCCCGTCCCAGTGCGTACTGTATCTGCAGTTATTAGTTATGGTTACACACATGTTGTGTTACGTTTATTGTCAGCATGTTGCTGCAATTGTTCATGCCGTTGGCTTGTGTTCTGTTGAATGCCACGTTGTGCGGCATGCTTGAGGTATGAGCTGGTATAATTATTATTATTATCCTTTATTTATATGGCGTGACGGGTTCCGCAGCGCCCAATTACAGAGTACATGTGTACATAGTCAAAACAGGAAAACAGTGACTTACAGTTGAAGACAATATAGGACAAGTACAGGGTAACTAAGCATATCTACACCAGTAAACAACATAGAGATAAGTTCCAGGTGGCCAAAAAACTGCACGATCTGGGCAGTTGAGGATTATTAAAGTAAGAAAAGTATAAGCACATGAGGGAAGAGGGCCCTACTCATGAGAGCTTACATTCTAAGGGGAATGTCTCACCTTAGTTTAACAATAAATCCTTTCCTTTAAATGTCCGTCTCCCTGGGCACAGTTCCTATAACTGGAGTCTGGAGGAGGGGCATAGAGGGAGGAGCCAGTTCACACGCTTCCAAAGTCTTAAAGTGCCCATGTCTCCTGCGGATCCCGTCTATACCCCATGGTTCTATGGTGACCCCAGGATTTACCGGTAGGTATTAAAATCCTATTATTTTTGGTTTGTGGGAGGAAACCCGAATACCCGGAGGAAACCCACGCAAGTACAGGGAGAATATACAAACTCCACACAGTTAGGGCCATGGTGGGAATTGAACCCATGACCTTAGTGCTGTGAGGCAGTAATGCTAACGATTACACCATCCGAACACCTTTACACACATTTGCAAATATATAAGCCACCTTTCATGTGAAGGCTTGTCTCGCCTCTACCCAGGTACTTCTAACTTAACAATATGAGCGCCCACATTGGGTCATACATTAATGTGTTTTTAAATTGAGTGTTTTGTTTTTTCCTGCACTTATCTCTATTCAGCCTTGATAAAGAACAGAACGGTTACAATGCGCTGGAGAATTGGTGTTTCTCTATTGTAATATCAACTTCCATTCAGTCCACTCTGCATTTCCAGGCTCTTCAGCATTCTGTAGAGGTTTGACTGAGTTGAATGCTCTCTATATAATTGTCTGGTAGGGGGGCATTACTGCTATATTATTGATCCATATAGAATTATGTAATACTTATGTTTGTGAAGCTGTTTGACAGCATTAAATAAACAGGATGCGTTTAATATACCACCTGTCGGTATCCCAGAGCTCAGTATACCGACACCTGGACTCGCTGTCAGGATACGGGCTCATGGGATGCCGCTGTTGGTATACTGACAGCTGACATCCCATCTGCCGGTTTCCCGTATGTATTCCAAATAAACATAACTTGCACTACAGTACATAGTGATTTCGCTTTTGATTCTTTTTTTGGTCTCCATTCTCCTGCGTAACACTGGGCGAAAGGTATTAATGACACTGAAAATTTCCACAGATCGTTAACGGTAAAGACCAATTTGACAGTGTAAGGCTGGGTTAACACTTGCCGATGTGCACCCGATATATCGTCCAAACCGGCGTATCGGACAATATATCGTATGCACATCGGCAAGTGTGTATACTCTATGGTAAACTATGCGCACTCCCCCAGGTCATTAACGAGGTACAATATCTTTCGTTTTTAACTTGAAATCTAAAGATATTGTATGAGATGGCATGCACCTGGATTTGGGTGCGTGCTATCACTGACTAGGTGCAAACTATATCATTCAGTGCGTATAAATGATTGCGGGGGGATCTTGTGCGATGTCACTGACGTTGGCAAGTGTGTACCCAGCCAAAGCTTGATTTCTGTAAGTGCAGAACTTGGAGGGAAATCTTTAGGGGTTCATTTTCCCCATCCATACAGCCTTATAAGGAAAGACAGGTGGTGATGATTTAGAGTTATAAAGCCTACTATACTATTTCTCTAACGTCCTAGTGGATGCTGGGACTCCGTCAGGACCATGGGGAATAGCGGGCTCCGCAGGAGACAGGGCACATCTAAAAAAGCTTTTAGGTCACATGGTGCGTACTGGCTCCTCCCCCTATGACCCTCCTCCAAGCCTCAGTTAGGTTTTTGTGCCCGTCCGAGAGGGTGCAATCTAGGTGGCTCTCCTAAAGAGCTGTTTAGAAAAGTTTTTTTTTAGGTTTCAATCTCAGTGATTCCTGCTGGCAACAGGATCACTGCATCGAGGGACTTAGGGGAGAGATTTCCAACTCACCTGCGTGCAGGATGGATTGGAGTCTTAGGCTACTGGACACTTAGCTCCAGAGGGAGTCGGAACACAGGTCAGCCTGGGGTTCGTCCCGGAGCCGCGCCGCCGATCCCCCTTACAGACGCTGAAGAGACGGCAGAACGGAGGTCCGGAAAGCAGGCGGCAGAAGACTCCTCAGTCTTCTTGAAGGTAGCGCACAGCACGGCAGCTGTGCGCCATTGTTGTCACACGGCTCACTGACTCAGTCACGGAGGGTGCAGGGCGCTGCTGGGGGCGCCCTGGGCAGCAATATAATTACCTTTAGTGGCAAAATAAATACATCACATATAGCCATTAAGGCTATATGTATGTATTTTAACCCAGGCCAGTTTCTTAAAAACCGGGGGAAAGCCCGCCGAAAAAGGGGCGGAGCTTATTCTCCTCAGCACTCAGCGCCATTTTCCTGCTCAGCTCCGCTGGTGAGGAAGGCTCCCAGGTCTCTCCCCTGCACTGCACTACAGAAACAGGGTAACAAAGAGAAGGGGGGCATAAATTGGCGATATTTATATATTAAGAGCGCATATATAGTAAACAACACCTTCTAGGGTTGTTTATATACATTTATAGCGCTTTTGGTGTGTGCTGGCAAACTCTCCCTCTGTCTCCCCAAAGGGCTAGGGGGTCCTGTCTTCGATTAGAGCATTCCCTGTGTGGCTGCTGTGTGTCGGTACGTGTGTGTCGACATGTATGAGGACGATGTTGGTGTGGAGGCAGAGCAATTGCCGATGATGGTAATGTCACCCCCTAGGGAGTCGACACCGGAATGGATGGCTTTAGTTATGGAATTACGTGATAATGTCAGCACATTACAAAAGTCAGTTGACGAAATAAGACGCCCGGCAAACCAGTTAGTACCGGTTCAGGCGTCTCAGACACCGTCAGGGGCTGTAAAACGTCCTTTACCTCAGTCAGTCGACACGGGTACCGACACAGATGAATCTAGTGTCGACGGTGAAGAAACAAACGTATTTTCCAATAGGGCCACACGTTATATGATCACGGCAATGAAGGAGGCTTTGCAGATCTCTGATACTGCTGGTACCTCAAAAAGGGGTATTATGTGGGGGGTGAAAAAACTACCTGTATTTTTTCCAGAATCAGAGGAATTGAATGACGTGTGTGATGAAGCGTGGGTTAACCCCGATAGAAAACTGCTAATTTCCAAGAAGTTATTGGCATTATACCCTTTCCCACCAGAGGTTAGGGCGCGCTGGGAAACACCCCCTAGGGTGGATAAGGCGCTCACACGTTTATCAAAGCAAGTGGCGTTGCCGTCTCCTGATACGGCCGCCCTCAAGGATCCAGCAGATAGGAGGCTGGAAACTACACTGAAGAGTATATACACACATACTGGTGTTATACTGCGACCGGCAATAGCCTCAGCCTGGATGTGCAGTGCTGGGGTAGTGTGGTTGGATTCTCTGACTGAAAATATTGATACCCTGGATAGGGACAGTATTTTATTGACTCTAGAGCAATTAAAGGATGCTTTCCTTTATATGCGAGATGCTCAGAGGGATGTTTGTACTCTAGCATCAAGAGTAAGCGCGATGTCCATATCTGCCAGAAGAAGTTTATGGACGCGACAGTGGTCAGGTGATGCGGATTCCAAGAGGCATATGGAAGTATTGCCATATAAAGGAGAGGAATTGTTTGGGGTCGGTCTTTCGGACCTGGTGGCCACGGCAACTGCCGGCAAATCCACTTTTTTACCTCAGACCCCCTCCCAACAGAAAAAGACACCGTCTTTTCAGCCGCAGTCCTTTCGCTCCTATAAAAAGCGACCAAAAGGACAGTCTTATCTGCCGCGAGGCAGGGGAAAGGGTAAGAAAGGGCAGCAAGCAGCCCCTGCCCAGGAACAGAAGCCCGCCCCGGCTTCTACAAAGCCATCAGCATGACGCTGGGGCTTTACAAGCGGACTCAGGAACGGTGGGGGGTCGACTCAAGATTTTCAGCAATCAATGGGTTCACTCACAAGTGGACCCGTGGGTCCTGCAGATAGTATCTCAGGGTTACATGCTGGAGTTCGAAAGGTCTCCCCCTCGCCGGTTCCTAAAGTCTGCTTTACCAACGTCTCCCTCAGAAAGGACGTCGGTTTTGGAAGCCATTCACAAGCTGTATTCTCAGCAGGTGATAGTCAAGGTACCCCTCCTACAACAGGGAAAGGGGTATTATTCCACACTATTTGTGGTACCGAAACCGGACGGTTCGGTAAGGCCTATTCTAAATCTGAAATCCTTGAACCTGTACATAAAGAAATTCAAGTTCAAGATGGAGTCACTCAGAGCAGTGATAGCGAATCTGGAAGAAGGAGACTTCATGGTGTCCTTGGACATAAAAGATGCTTATCTACATGTCCCGATTTACCCCTCACACCAAGGGTATCTCAGGTTCGTGATACAAGACTGTCATTATCAGTTTCAAACGCTGCCGTTTGGGTTGTCCACGGCCCCTCGGGTCTTTACCAAGGTAATGACCGAAATGATGGTTCTTCTACGAAGAAAAGGCGTATTAATTATCCCTTACTTGGACGATCTCCTGATAAGGGCAAAGTCCAGAGAACAGCTGGAAGTCGGTGTAGCGATAACACAAGTAGTGCTTCAGCAACACGGGTGGATTCTAAATCTTCCAAAATCTCAATTGACCCCGACAACACATCTGCTGTTCCTGGGCATGATTCTGGACACGGTTCAGAAAAAGGTATTTCTCCCGGAAGAGAAAGCAAGGGAGTTATCCGAACTTGTCAAGAACCTCCTAAAACCAGGAACTGTGTCAGTACATCAATGCACAAGAGTCCTGGGAAAGATGGTGGCTTCGTACGAAGCGATTCCATTCGGCAGATTCCATGCACGAACATTTCAGTGGGATCTGCTGGACAAATGGTCCGGATCGCATCTGCACATGCATCAGCGGATAACGAGAACAAGGTTGTCTCTCCTGTGGTGGTTGCAGACTGCCCATCTGTTAGTGGGCCGCAGATTCGGCATACAGGACTGGGTCCTGGTGACTACGGATGCCAGCCTACGAGGTTGGGGAGCAGTCACAAAGGGAAGAAACTTCCAGGGCGTGTGGTCAAACCTGGAGACGTCTCTTCACATAAATATACTGGAGCTAAGAGCGATCTACAATGCTCTAAGCCTGGCAAAATCGCTGCTTCAGGGTCAGCCGGTGTTGATCCAGTCCGACAACATCACGGCAGTCGCCCACGTAAACCGACAAGGCGGCACGAGAAGCAGGAGTGCAATGGCAGAAGCTGCAAGGATTCTGCGCTGGGCGGAGAATCATGTCGTAGCACTGTCAGCAGTGTTCATCCCGGGAGTGGACAACTGGGAAGCAGATTTCCTCAGGAGACGCGACCTTCACCCGGGAGAGTGGGGACTTCATCCAGAAGTTTTCCACATGATTGTGAACCGTTGGGAAAAACCAAAGGTGGACATGATGGCGTCTCGCCTCAACAAAAAATTGGACAGGTATTGCGCCAGGTCAAGAGACCCTCAGGCAATAGCTGTGGACGCTCTGGTAACACCGTGGGTGTACCAGTCAGTGTATGTGTTCCCTCCTCTGCCTCTCATACCAAAGGTACTGAGAATTATACGGAAAAGAGGAGTAAGAACAATACTGGTAGCTCCGGACTGGCCAAGAAGAACTTGGTATCCGGAACTTCAAGAGATGCTCACGGAGGATCCGTGGCCTCTACCTCTAAGAAGGGATCTGCTTCAGCAGGGTCCTTGTATGTTCCAAGACTTACCGCGGCTGCGTTTGACGGCATGGCGGTTGAACGCCGGATTCTAAAAGAGAAGGGCATTCCTGAGGAAGTTATTCCTACTTTAATTAAAGCCAGGAAAGAAGTGACCGCACAACATTATCACCGCATTTGGAGAAAATATGTTGCGTGGTGTGAGGCCAAGAAGGCTCCAACGGAAGAATTTCAATTGGGTCGATTCTTACATTTCCTGCAAGCAGGATTGTCTATGGGCCTCAAATTGGGGTCCATTAAAGTTCAAATTTCGGCCTTATCAATTTTCTTCCAGAAGGAATTGGCGTCAGTGCCTGAAGTACAAACTTTTGTCAAAGGTGTACTACATATACAACCCCCAATAGTGCCTCCAGTGGCACCGGGGGATTTGAACGTGGTTCTAAATTTTCTCAAATCTCATTGGTTTGAGCCTTTAAAATCGGTAGATTTAAAATACCTTACATGGAAGGTAACCATGCTGTTGGCCCTGGCTTCAGCCAGGAGAGTTTCGGAGTTGGCAGCTTTGTCATACAAAAGCCCATATCTGATATTCCATTCGGACAGGGCAGAATTGAGGACACGTCCTCAATTTCTCCCTAAGGTGGTTTCGGCATTTCACTTGAACCAGCCTATTGTGGTGCCTGCGGCTACTAGCGACTTGGAGGACTCCAAGTTACTGGACGTTGTCAGAGCATTAAAAATATATATTTCAAGGACAGCTGGAGTCAGAAAATCTGACTCGTTGTTTACATTGTATGCACCCAACAAGTTGGGTGCTCCTGCGTCTAAACAGACGATTGCACGTTGGATATGTAGTACAATCCAACTTGCACATTCTGTGGCAGGCCTGCCACAGCCTAAATCTGTAAAGGCCCATTCCACAAGGAAAGTGGGCTCATCCTGGGCGGCTGCCCGAGGAGTCTCGGCATTACAACTTTGCCGAGCAGCTACGTGGTCAGGGGAGAACACGTTTGTAAAATTTTACAAATTTGATACTCTGGCTAAAGAGGACCTGGAGTTCTCTCATTCGGTGCTGCAGAGTCATCCGCACTCTCCCGCCCGTTTGGGAGCTTTGGTATAATCCCCATGGTCCTGACGGAGTCCCAGCATCCACTAGGACGTTAGAGAAAATAAGAATTTACTTACCGATAATTCTATTTCTCATAGTCCGTAGTGGATGCTGGGCGCCCATCCCAAGTGCGGATTGTCTGCAATGCTTGTACATAGTTATTGTTACAAAAATCGGGTTATTACTGTTGTTGTGAGCCATCTGTTCAGAGGCTACTTCGTTTGTGTTATCATACTGTTAACTGGGTTCAGATCACAAGTTGTACGGTGTGATTGGTGTGGCTGGTATGAGTCTTACCCGGGATTCAAGATCCTTCCTTATCGTCCGGGCACAGTACCTAACTGAGGCTTGGAGGAGGGTCATAGGGGGAGGAGCCAGTACGCACCATGTGACCTAAAAGCTTTTTTAGATGTGCCCTGTCTCCTGCGGAGCCCGCTATTCCCCATGGTCCTGACGGAGTCCCAGCATCCACTACGGACTATGAGAAATAGAATTATCGGTAAGTAAATTCTTATTATTTCATTTCTGTTTTCTCTAACATCCTAAGTGGATGCTGGGGACTCCGTCAGGACCATGGGGTTTAGCGGCTCCGCAGGAGACAGGGCACAATAATAAAAGCTTTAGGATCAGGTGGTGTGCACTGGCTCCTCCCCCTATGACCCTCCTCCAAGCCTCAGTTAGATTTTTGTGCCCGGCCGAGAAGGGTGCAATCTAGGTGGCTCTCCTGAGCTGCTTAGAATAAAAGTTTAAGTTAGGTTTTTTATTTTCAGTGAGTCCTGCTGGCAACAGGCTCACTGCTACGAGGGACTTAGGGGAGAGAAGTAAACTCACCTGCGTGCAGGATGGATTTGCTTCTTAGGCTACTGGACACCATTAGCTCCAGAGGGAGTCGGAACACAGGTCTCACCCTGGGGTTCGTCCCGGAGCCGTGCCGCCGACCCCCCTTGCAGATGCCGAAGTTGAAGAGGTCCAGAGGTCCAGAAACAGGCGGCAGAAGACTTTCAGTCTTCATAAGGTAGCGCACAGCACTGCAGCTGTGCGCCATTGTTGTCAGCACACTTCTTACCAGCGGTCACTGAGGGTGCAGGGCGCTGGGGGGGGCGCCCTGGGCAGCAATGTATTATACCTTTTTTATGGCTAAAATACATCACATATAGCCCTTGAGGCTATATGGATGTATTTAACCCCTGCCAGATCTCACAAACTCCGGGAAAAGAGCCCGCCGTTTTAGGGGGCGGGGCCTATTCTCCTCAGCACACGGCGCCATTTTCCTGCTCAGCTCTGCTGTGAGGAAGGCTCCCAGGCTCTCCCCTGCACTGCACTACAGAAACAGGGTTAAAACAGAGAGGGGGGGCACTTATTTGGCGATATGATTACATATGTGAAAATGCTATAAGGGAAAACACTTGTATAAGGGGTTGTCCCTGTATAATTATAGCGTTTTTGGTGTGTGCTGGCAAACTCTCCCTCTGTCTCCCCAAAGGGCTAGTGGGGTCCTGTCCTCTATCAGAGCATTCCCTGTGTGTGTGCTGTGTGTCGGTACGTGTGTGTCGACATGTAGGAGGACGATGTTGGTGAGGAGGCGGAGCAAATTGCCTGTATTGGTGATGTCACTCTCTAGGGAGTCGACACCGGAATGGATGGCTTATTTAGGAATTACGTGATAATGTCAACACGATGCAAGGTCGGTTGACGACATGAGACGGCCGGCAAACAAATTAGTACCTGTCCAGGCGTCTCAGACACCGTCAGGGGCTTGTAAAAACGCCCATTTACCTCAGTTGGTCGACACGGACACTGACTTCAGTGTCGACGGTGAAGAAACAAACGTATTTTCCTTTAGGGCCACACGTTACATGTTAAGGGCAATGAAGGAGGTGTTACATATTTCTGATACAAGTACCACAAATAAGGGTATTATGTAGGGTGGGAATAATCTACTTGTAGTTTTTCCTGAATCAGATAAATTAAAGTGTGTGATGATACGTGGGTTTCCTCCGATAGAAAATTATTGGAGGTATACCCTTTCCCGCCAGAAGTGAGGGCGAGTTGGGAAACACACCTTAGGGTGGATAAGGCGCTCACACGCTTATAAAAACAAGTGGCGTTACCGTCTCCAGATACGGCCGCCCTCAAGGAGCCAGCTGATAGGAAGCTGAAAAATATCCTAAAAAGTATATACACACATACTGGTGTTATACTACGACCAGCAATCGCCTCAGCCTGGATGTGCAGCGCTGGGGGGGCTTGGTCGGATTTCCTGACTGAAAATATTGATACCCTTGACAGGAACAATATTTTATTGACTATAGAGCATTTTAAGGATGCATTTCTATATATGCGAGATGCGCAGAGGGATATTTGCATTCTGGCATCAAGAGTAGATGTGATGTCCATATCTGCCAGACGATGTTTTTAGACACGACAGTGGTCAGGTGATGCAGATTCCAGACGGCACATGGAAGTATTGCCGTATAAAGGGGCGGTCCATCGGACCTGGTGGCCATGGCAACAGCTGGAAAATCCACTTTTGTTACCCCAAGTCACATCTCAGCAGAAAAGGACACAGTCTTTTCAGTCTCAGTCCTTTCGTACCCATAAAGGCAGGCGGGCAAAAGGCCAGTCATATCTGCCCAGGGTTAGAGGAAAGGGAAGAAGACTGCAGCAGGCAGCCCATTCCCAGGAACAGAAGTCCTCCACAGCTTCTGCCAAGTCCGCAGCATGACGCTGGGGCCATACAAGCGGACTCAGGTGCGGTGGGGGGTCATCTCAAGAGTTTCAGCACGCAGTGGGCTCACTCGCAAGTGGACTCCTGGATCCTACACGTAGTATCCCAGGTGTACATTGGAAATTCGAGACGTCTTCCCCTCACAAGTTCCTGAAGTCTGCTTTACCAACGTCTCCCTCCGACAGGGAGGCAGTATTGGGAAAAAATTCACAGGCTGTATTCCCAGCAGGTGATAATCAAAGTACCCCTCCTACAACAAGGGAAGGGGTATTATTCCACACTATATTGTGGTACTGAAGCCAAACGGCTCGGTGAGAGCTAAAAGATTTGAACAATTACATACAAGGGTTCAAATCAAGATGGAGTCACTCAGAGCAGTGATAGCGAACCAGGACGATATGGTGTCACTGGATATCAGGGACGCTTACCTACATGTCCAAATTTTGCCCTTCTCACCAAGGGTATCTCAGGTTCGTGGTACAGAACTGTCACTATCAGTTCAGACGCTGCCGTTTGGATTGTCCACGGCACCCCGGGTCTTTACCATGGTAATGGCCGAAATGATGATTCTTCCTAAAAGAAATATGGACGTTTTCCTGATAAGGGCAAGGTCCAGAGAACAGTTGGCGGTCGGAGTAGCACTATCTCAAGTAGTTCTACGACAGCACGAGTGGATTCTAAATATTCCAAAATCGCAGCTTTTTCCGACGACACGTCTAATGTTCCTAGGAATGATTCTGGACACAGTCCAGAAAAGGATGTTTTCTCCCGGAGAAGAAGGCCAGGGAGTTATCCGAGCTAGTCAGGAACCTCCTAAAACCAGGAAAAGTATCAGTGCATCATTGCACAAGGGTCCTGTGAAAAATGGTGGTTTCTTACAAAGCGATCCCATTCGGTAGATTTCACGCAAGAACCTTTCAGTGGAATCTGCTGGGAAAATGGTCCGGATCGCATCTTCAGATGCATCAGCGGATAACCCTGTCTCCAAGGACAAGGGTGTTTTCTTCTGCGGTGGCTGCAGAGTGCTCATCTATGAAAGGGCCGCAGATTCGACATTCAGGACTGGGTCCTGGTGACCACGGATGCCAGCCTGAGTGGCTGGGGAGCAGTCACACAAGGAAAAAAATTCCAGGGAGTGTGATCAAGTCTGGAGACTTCTCTCCACATAAATATACTGGAGCTAAGGGCAATTTACAAGGCTCTAAGCTTAGCAAGACCTCTGCTTCAAGGTCAGCCGGTATTGATCCAGGGGACAACATCACGGCAGTCGCCCACGTAAACAGACAGGGCGGCACATGAAGCAGGAGGGAAATGGCAGAAACTGCAAGGATTCTTCGCTGGGCGAAAAATCATGTGATAACACTCTCAGCAGTGTTAATTCCGGGAGTGGAAAACTGGGAAGCAGACTTCCTCAGCAGGCATAACCTCCACCCGGGAGAGTGGGGACTTCAGCGGGAAGTCTTCCACATGATTGTAAACCGTTGGGAAAAACCAAAGGTGGACATGATGGCGTCCCGCCTGAACAAAAAACTAGACAGATATTGCGCCAGGTCAAGGGACCCTCAGGCAATAGCGGTGGACGCTCTGGTAACACTGTGGGTGTACCAGTCAGGGTATGTGTTCCCTCCTATGCATCTCATACCAAAAGTACTGAGAATCATAAGAAGGAGATGAGTAAGAACGATACTCGTGGTTCCGGATGGGTCAAGAAGGACTTGGTACCCGGAACTTCAAGAGATGCTCACGGAAGAACCGTGGCCTCTACCTTTAAGAGAGGACCTGCTCCAGCAGGGGCCTTGTCTGTTCCAAGACTTACCGCGGCTGCGTTTGACGGCATGGCAGTTGAACGCCGGATCCTGAAAGGGCATTCCAGATGAAGTCATCCCTACCCTGGTCGAAGCCAGGAAGGATGTAACTGCAAAACATTTTCACCGCATTTGGCGAAAATATGTTGCGTGGTGTGAGGCCAAGAAGGTCCCTACAGAGGAATTCCAACTGGGTCGTTTCCTACATTTCCTGAAAACAGGACTGTCTATGGGCCTAAAAGTAGGGTCCATTAAGGTTCAAATTTCGACCCTGTCGAATTTCTTCCAGAAAGAACTGGCTTCAGTGCCTGAAGTTCAGACGTTTGTAAAAGGGGTACTGCATATACAGCCTCCTTTTGTGCCCCCAGTGGCACCTTGGGATCTCAATGTTGTTTTGAGTTTCCTAAAGTCACATTGGTTTGATCCACTCACCACTGTGGAATTAAAATATCTCACATGGAAGGTGAAGATTCTATTAGCCCTGGCTTCAGCCAGGCGTGTGTCAGAATGGGCGGCTTTATCATATAAAAGCCCTTACTTAATTTTTCATTCTGACAGGGCAGAATTGAGGACTCGTCCTCAATTTCTCCTTAAGGTGTTTTCTGTTTTTCACATGAACCAACCTATTGTGGTACCTGCGGCTACTAGGGACTTGGAGGACTCCAAGTTACTTGACGTTGTCAGGGCCCTGAAAATATATGTTTCCAGGACGACTGGAGTCAGAAAATCTGACTCGCTGTTTAGCCTGTATGCACCCAACAAGATGGGTGTTCCTGCTTCTAAGCAGACGATTGCTCGTTGGATTTGTAGTACAATTCAGCTTGCACATTCTGTGGCAGGCTTGCCACAGCCAAAATCAGTAAAAGCCCATTCCACAAGGAAGTGGGCTCATCTTGGGCGGCTGCCCGAGGGGTCTCGGCTTTACAACTTTGCCGAGCTGCTACTTGGTCAGGGGCACACCCTGACTGAGGAGGACCTGGAGTTCTCTCATTCGGTGCTGCAGAGTCATCCGCACTCTCCCGCCCGTTTGGGAGCTTTGGTATAATCCCCATGGTCCTGACGGAGTCCCCAGCATCCACTTAGGACGTTAGAGAAAATAAGAATTTACTTACCGATAATTCTATTTCTCGTAGTCCGTAGTGGATGCTGGGCGCCCATCCCAAGTGCGGATTGTCTGCAATACTTGTACATAGTTATTGTTACAAAAATCGGGTTATTCTTGTTGTGAGCCATCTTTTCAGAGGCTCCTTCGTTGTTATCATACTGTTAACTGGGTTCAGATCACAGGTTGTACGGTGTGGCTGGTATGAGTCTTACCCGGGATTCAATATCCTTCCTTATTATGCACGCTCGTCCGGGCACAGTATCCTAACTGAGGCTTGGAGGAGGGTCATAGGGGGAGAAGCCAGTGCACACCACCTGATCCTAAAGCTTTTATTTTCTTTATCATCCACTAGGGGTCACTGGAGTACTCTTGGGATATGGACGGGCGTAGCCCGAACAAAGGCACTGAATATTTAAATTTAGGCCTCCCCCCCCCCCTCCATATCCCCGAGTACCTCAGTGTACTCTCTCAGTGTTTTTTCGGTGCTCACAGCACGAACATTGGCTTGTGGTATAACCACACTTGGATTTTTATTTTTAATTTTTATTTTTAATTTTTATTTTTACACTTAGCACATCCCTTCCCAGTTTCTGGAAAAACATGGGTCCGGGATAGTGCCGCTGCACGGGCAGCGAATGGCGTGTCGGTCCTCACAAAGAGCACCCTCACAGCCACAGGCGCTACAAGCAGCGCATGGCGTGTCGGTCCTCACAAAGAGCACCCTCACAGCCACAGGCAGACACTGTCTCCTACTGCAACTGGACGGAGCTTACACAAAGAAGCCCCGTCACAGCCAGGATGAAAGCCCCGTCACAAACTGGACGGAGCTTACAGGAGTGCGGCACTACAAGGTATGGTGGGGGGTCAGGGCGGTCAGCTCACGCTGCCGCCCTGCTGTGTGGGGAAAGCCTTTATTGTTACGCCGCTTTGCCCACCGCTTATAGCGCGGCAGGATACCCCGCTGAACGAAGAGAGCGGCCGCACGTCACTCACAGACGCCGGCCGCTCTCCCAGCCACTGTACCAGAACTCTGCCTCTGTAAAGCGGCCGCACGTCATTCAGACGGCTCTCCCAGATCTCTGCCTCTGTAGAGCGGCCGCACGTCATTCACAGACGCCGGCCGCTCTCCCAGAACTCTGCCTCTGTACTCCCAGCCACTGTACCAGATGCCACTGTACAGCGGCCGCACGTCATTTACAGACGCCGGCCGCTCTCCCAGCCACTGTACGCGAGCGCCGCCCAAGCAGCCACTCTGCGTACCCGGGTCTAAAGCTCCGAGCGGCCGTACGTCACTAAAGACGCCGGCCGCTCTTCCAGCGCTGCACCCGGCCACTGCTGTATGAGGCGCCGCCCGTTCTTCCGGCCCGGCGCACTATACCAGCGCTCCCCGGGTTTCCCTAGGCTCCCTGCACTCGCTTCCGGCCGCTGCACAGGGAGAAGCTAAAAGCTACATCACAAGCAGCGCGGCTGCAGGGGGGTGACGGTGAGTAAAGCCCATAGCAGCAGCAAAGGTTGCATGGGTTAAGAGACTGCTCAGTTTAAATAAGCAGCAACAAAGGCTGCTTGGAAATAAGATACATCACTGCAGGCAGTGTTGAGTAAAACCCATAGCAGCAGAAGGCTGCAGGGGTTAAGAAACTGCTTAGTGTTTAAACAGTTAATGGAATAACTGGAAGGCTAACTAAAGAATAAGGCTGCATAATGTATTGTAAACTGCATTTTACTGTATAATACATCTGTAACTGTAGAATAGGCTATTAAGCCTATATTTAATGTATAATAGGCTATTAAGCCTATAGTAACACTGCAGCAGGTAACCTGTCCTGTGATTTTCAGTGGAAGCATGGCATGACGGTCATTTTAATCATTGCTGTTCTTACAGGTTATAATTCCAGAACATTCCGCCCATACACCTATACTCCACAAGGAGGCGCAGGGGTGTTAGTGGGAATTTTTTAGTTCAGTTTTCACATAAGTTAGCCATGTAATCTGTATTTCTACTTAATTCTAGAACATTCCTGCCCTACATCTCTAAGCCACCAGAGGCGCAGGGAAGTTAGTAGGAATTTGGTTCGGGTTTCATATGCCCATGTGAACTGCTTTTCACATAAAGAATACTTTGATTTCTCTTCATATCGAATAAATCTTTCGTTTTTTGCTAAAGATTTCCGTAGAGAGAAACAAGCTTGAGTTTCATATGAATATGCTGTTCAGCAATAACATATATATATATATGCCACATAATAACTTCATTAAGTCGTGCAAGTGTCTGTCTATTGCCTATTATGGTGTCTGTCTACATAGCGAGTACGGCTATAGTGCAGACTAAAAATAATTTTAAAAATCCTATGTTAACATTGGCAATTCAAATTTAAAGAGCGGTAACATCGGAGTCTCGGAATGACTCCGCCAGCTCTAACAAAAGACAGTCTTTCCAAAGGGGCCAATTTCCCTTTGGGTACCAGAGTGTTTATTTCACTGGTCTTATAATTTAATGCACGATTCTATGTCAAATTCACACCGATAACTACGAGTGAGAACGGTACATTAGCCCAGCACTCAGATAGTGCGGGGGGGTTTTTAACAACATACATAATCGTTTCCAAAAGGACGCGATCCACCATTGGTAAATGATTTTCTGTCAAACATTATACAAACCCAGGATACATTTGGGTCACTAGAATCTATGTATGAAACAATGACGATCACTGGTAAAACAAGCTGCAGAGTATATCTGTAAAGCTTCTGCTAACGCCGGTTAATTTCATTGTCGCTAGTTAAGCGCGACAAGGCCAGAGCTTGTTTGCTCATAAATTTAATATACTTGTAACGGTATTTTATCCCTTTATGATATTCAGCCATTACCGCATACAGTATACTTGTAACGGCGTTTTATCCCTTTATAAGAAACAGTCACGCATTGTAACGACAGGACGTTACAGTCAGCAAGCCAGTGGTTTAATGACCTCTTTTACAATTGTGGAAGCGCGTCTTTACATGTTACATTTGCGAGGTTTCAGGACTTCAACTCATACATGTCTCAGCTATTTACAGCTTAAAGTACAAAACTGCCTCTGTCGAACGGTTTGGCAGGTTGTCATTTAGTCTTTGCTGGTTTATAAACCAGGCAGTAGTACGCCAACAGAGTCAGAGTTACTTATTCACCTCTGTTTCAGCAAGACCAAACAGCTCCGTCGCAATATCAAAAGTCATTTACTACAGTTAGAAAATGGATTTTCTGCGGTTAGTATTTGCTTATTGGAGCCACAAAATTTGCATAATTGCATTTGATCTTGACAATGCGTATTTACCCAGTCCGGTTTGTTCATCACAGGTTCTAGCGTTTGCAAATCGCCACAACCATTAACCATTTCATATCTACCGTTGCTTATCGCTTTGGGTATTTACCAAAGTGATGTTGGGATGATAGCTCATCTCACATAAGAACTCTGTCTCAACAAAGTTCCTCTAACTTGCGCTACTAAGGTATACTGCGGTAGCAGATCAAGTTCGAAAACAATCGCATCTAATTCCGTCTAAACGATGTCAATTCCTAGGTAAGATTATAAATACGGTAAATCAAAGACTTTTACCTACTACACCAGCAAGAACAAATGTACATCTAGTAATTAGTGCAAAACACGCACACTAGCGATACATTGGTGTATTCACCTATTAAGAATAAAGATGTGTTTTCAATTTAGTTCGCCACCCTTCACTCGCGTTTCCCACAGAGGGACAAGGGTGCATATACTCTGGACGACAGTCGCAGAGGGTCAGGATTTGTAATTAAAATCAGCGACAAAGGTTCTAAAACACGACAGATTGCTGTCGATAAATGTCCTAGAACTCTGTGCATTTTACAATGCAATACATGATTCGCTTTCAGTCTGACCAGGGAGATACTCTGGTTTCTCTTCAGAACGAATAAATCTTTCGCCTTTCACTAAAGATTTCCGTGGAAAGGAACAACCGTGAGTTTCATGTAAATTTTTGATGCCTGCCTCACGCTGGCCTTAAGCAGTCAAACAAGGCAACGGCAGTTGCATACACAACAACCAGTGAGAACCAAGAAGCCGCATGGCAATGCAGCAGGTAACTCAAATCCTCAATGGCTCAGAACACCATTATGTGAAAATGTCAAGAGATCATTCCGTGACTGGACATCTGTTAGACAGATGATCTCACCCGTCAGGATTTGGATACTGAAAACTGGACATTCAATCCAGAGGTGTTTCATATGTGAGTCCACAGAAGGGGGTTACCCTCAAGTATACATGATGGCATCTCGCCACAATTAGAAAAGCTCAGTATGTGTACAAAACAGATCAAAAGGGCAGTGGCGGTGGAGTCTCTCACATTCAGGGGATCATTCAGCATCGTGTATCTGGCTCCACCATTTTCCGCTGCTCTCTCCGTTGCCAAAACGGATCATAAGACAGTTTGTCACAGTCATACTGGTGGTATCTCATGGGTTTCGGAGAAGTTTGCTTCTCGAATTTTCAAGGAATACTTGCACACGATCTTGGCCCGCTCATAATACGTCCAACCTGTTACATCAGGGAACGTTAGTTTACCCATAGTTACCTATGTACCTATTATCTATGTACCGCAGCTGCGGTTGACGGGGTGAGGGTTCAGACCGCCCTCTTAAGAAATAGAGCATTACAGTATCGGTTATACCAACCATGTTACGAAATAGTAAGCCGCTTAAGGCAGCTCATTATTACAAAATTTCGTGTGCTTACATAGGTTGTTAACATCGGAAGTTTCCAACATCATCCTTCAAGTTACCCGTATTCTGTTAAACGGGATGGGATGGAAAACTGCGTTGATCTGCACTAAGAGTGCAGGTATCTGTGTGGTAAACTTATTTTCAAAGACGTTTGCCTCTGTTTGCGTCTGTACACATCTTTCTACAAGGTGTCATCAAAGTTCAGACTCTATTTATCCCACCTACAGCGCCAGGCGACTTGAAGTTGGGTTCAGATTTCTTACAGTTTTCATATTTTGAACCCTTTCAACAAATGGGAATTAAGTTTCTCACTTTGGAAAACAATTTTTGTCTAGCCTTGGCTTCGGCAAGGGTTTTGTTTTCATATTTGGGTGCCTTGTATTCCAAGCCACCGTATTTGAGTTTTCTCATAACAAAGCAGATCTTCGGACGAATCACGCTTTCGTATTCTTCACATCAATATACCAATAGGGGTTCCTGTGTGGACAGCACATTCTAGAATTCTGAATGTGGTACACGCATTACGCGTTTATATATGTCCCGAACGTCAACAGTACGTGATATGAATACGTTGTTTGTTCTCTATGATACTGCCAACTGGGGTTAGCCAGTTTCTCAGCAGACATTATCCAGTTGGGTAATAATAATGACTAAAAGTCAGGCTTACGTTAAGGCTAAGTTACAATTGCTTACGTCAGTAATAGTTCATCCCACAGGTTCGGTGGGAATGTCACACCCAGGGGGTCGTGGAGCGTCTAAAACGCGCCTATATAGCCTTCATAGCCTTCATGTGCACCACGTTTGTGCACGTTTACACGTTATAAATGGTGGCGCCATCAGCATCTAGCTTTGGGCTGCCTACTGTTACAAGTATCAAACAGCTCTCCCGCCCACGAGGGAAGCTTTGGTACGTCCCAAGAGTACTCCAGTGACCCCTAGTGGATGATAAAGAAAATAGGATTTTGGTACTTACCAGGTAAATCCTTTTCTTTGAATCCATAGGGGGCACTGGACGCCCACCCAGAGCAGTTTTACCTGGGTTGTTTTAAGCTCAAGGGAGCTTAGGGTAACAAGTTTTACTTCATTGATATTAAGCTCAGAGGAGCTTATGGTAACACATTTTCACCGATTGGTTCAAATTATAAAGTTCTATCGGTTATGGTGTCAACTGTTTAGTTGACAGTAAGGTTATGGGTCAACATTGTTGTTGTCCGTTATGTTATAGGTATTCTCCATTGTCAACCTCTCTATATCGTTCCTGTTCGCTCAGTAAAAAACACTGAGAGAGTACACTGAGGTACTCGGGGATATGGAGGGGGGGGGAGGCCTAAATTTAAATATTCAGTGCCTTTGTTCGGGCTACGCCCGTCCATATCCCAAGAGTACTCCAGTGCCCCCTATGGATTCAAAGAAAAGGATTTACCTGGTAAGTACCAAAATCCTATTATTGTGCCCTGTCTCCTGCGGAGCCGCTAAACCCCATGGTCCTGACGGAGTCCCCAGCATCCACTACGGACTACGAGAAATAGAATTATCGGTAAGTAAATTCTTATTTTTTTTTTCCCCCACTTGGTTCCTAAATATTCAGCACATCAGTGGGAAAAAAACTCAGGACATTATTGAAGACCTATGATTTTGGGACTGTTTTTATTATGTACATTTCATTTTTTTGGATACAGCGGAACATTAGCTTTTTGGGATAATATCTATATTTATCTATACATGTGTAAATGTGGACAAGCACCAGGTCTTTGTGTACTGTTTTTTAGTCAGTGTCACTCTTCAGTAGGTTTTCTACTCCATGGCAGCATTTGTTTGCATTATTTTGGGTTAATATCATTATTGACTGAAAGCAGAGAATGGTTACCTGCACTGAAAGGCTGTCTGATCTAAATTACCACAGCAGAAAAACTCAACCTATTAAAAAGCACCCTGACTTCCCATTAGTATCTGGGTAAAGAGGAGGGATGAGCGAAGTGCCAAAATCCTAATGGAGGTTCTGTACCCAGTTTCTTGGATGAGAGAGAATGTTGTCTTTCTCTAGCATCCATAAGGGATATTGAGGGAATCTAGTATGATGGGGTATGGACGGGGTCCAAAGGAGCCAGTACACTTTAAATTTCTTCAACTGGCTGTGCTGGCTCCTTCCCTCTATGCCCCCTCCCACAGGCAGTTTAGAAAAAAGTGCCCTCAGTAGAGGATGCACATCTCTGAGAGCTCCAGAGAGTTTTCTTCAATTATGTTTTTCTGTTTGTTATTTTCGGTATGCTATTTGGGTAACAGCATACTGCACTGTTGGAGTTAGGGGGGGGGGGGGGGCGGCGGTCACCGGACACCGGACTTACGAGGTGCAGAGCCGCTTCCCCGTTGCAGGTCCTGAGGGGTGGTTGTTCAGCGGGGCACTGCGCCTTGGCTGTCACAGCCGCAGCACACCGCTAACGCTGCCTGAAGGTGACAACGGTGGTGAGTGCACACCGTAGGCCCCGCTAGGGGGGTCCCCCGATTCAAAGTGCGGCTGACCACGGGCACGGCGTACGGGACCCTCCCGGGGGGTTCTGCTGAGATCCCCTGTGTAGACTGGCACAAAAATGCTATGACTAGCACTTGTGCGTTTTTAAGCTATGTGGAGATTTGCCAGTATAAATAAATCAGTGTAACTCTGGCGCCATTGGAGGGGGCGGAGCTACATCAATGCGGGACCAGAGGTGTTTTGGCGCCTTCCACTGCTTACTGCAGCCATTCTCAGCACACACAACGCTTCCTGACTCCTCAGCTACGCTGGATATCTGGTACAGGGTGTAGCAAAGGGGGAGAGCCGCTTGTGTACACTCTGGGTCCTTTTTAGGACAGGAATTGTTAGTGTTTACTGTAATATAGTGAGCTGGGGCTGTACAGCTCAGGGTGTGCTGGTGTCGTCCTCTCTCTCTGTCTCCTCACATACAGTAGGGCAGTCTTGCAATATAACGGTCTGTGTATGTTATTGTGCTTATTGTGAAACATGGGTGTAAACAAACTGCAGTGTATGTCACACCAGATTCTCCATTATCTACTGATTCTGTTTCCTGTGAACAATGCAGCCAATCTTCACAAATCAGTGAAGGGACTGGGGTAGGGGGTCCAGAGCCCCACTGGTCAGGGTCCCTTAAAACTATGAAGTCCGATATGTCATCCCAGCTCACTGCTAATGTGCAGAAGACTCCGCTACTACAACAAGCTGTAACAGATTTAGCTACTAGGGCAGATGCAGCACAAGCTCCCCCCCCTTCCCCCCCTCTCATGCAGGTCCACAGAAGCGTGGGTTACCTGCTCTACTCTCTGATACAGATGATAATACACAGGAGGATAGGGATGACTTGGATCCTGATTCTGCTCAGGGTATTGAACCCCTAATTCTGGCTATACGGGACATGTTAAAGCTCCCTCTAGAGAGCACTGCGTCACAGCAGTCATTTTTCTTTATACAAAACAAGCCTAATGTCACTTTCCCTGATTAAACAGAGTTAGATGACCTATTCAAGTTGGCCTGGAAAAATCCAGACCAAAAATTCCAAGTGTCCAAAAAAATTTTGCGCACTTTTCCATTTGCTCCTGAAGATAGGAAATTTTGTGAGGAACCGCCTGGGGTTGATGTATCAGTCTCTCGCCTGTCCGGAAAGGCGATGCTGCCTGCCCCGGGCTCCTTTACCATAAAGGATCCTGGGGATAGGAAGACAGAAACTACACTCAAACCTATTTACATGGCAGCAGGTGTATCAGAAAGGCCGGTCATTGCAGGTTGCTGGATGACCCATGCCATTCATTCCTGGGCCACTCAAATTCAGGGGGCCTCTCAGGAGATATGTTCTTGGTTACTATGGTGACCCTCCTAAAACACATTCAGGACACTACACATGTCCTCTGTGATTCACTGATGGAGATGGGGAACATTAATACTAGGACTTCTGCCATGGCAGGGCCTTGTGGTTGCATCAGTGGATTGTGGACGCAGAATCCAAACCTAGTGTGGAATCCCTCCCCTTTTCTGGGAAATGGCTCTTTGGGGTTGAATTGGATACCTGGATTTCCATAGTTATGACTGGGAAAACCACGTTTCTCCCCTCTGGGGCCCTGCCAGCGAGACGCTCCAACCCGGTGTCATCTGTCCAGTTCTTTCGCTCGCATAGATTTCGATCTAAGGCCAGAGGTGCCTCCAATGCAACTAGAGCCACCAGAGTTAAGTCCAGAAAGCATGCAAGCACCAGCTCTCAGGAACGGACCACCAGTTCTGCTTCCACTAAGGCCTCAGCATGACGGTGCCCACCCACCCTGAGGGGATCTCGAGTAGGGAGCTTGACTGCGTCACTTCAGCCGCGTCTGGGAGACCTGCCAGGATACCTTGGTAAGAAATCTCGTTTCTCAGGGCTACAAGCTGGAGTTCGACAGTATTCCTCCCCAACAAATTTTCAAATCAGGCTTACCAGCTTTGGAGGATGTGTAAGTTACGTTGCAACAGGTTATCCAAAAGTTGGTCCAGTCCCACGTCATTGTTCCAGTACCAATACCGCAACACGGCAAGGGGTTTTTCTCCAACCTATTTGTGATGCCGAAACCGGACAGTTTGGTGAGACCCATTTTGAATCTAAAATCCTTGAATCCTTATTTGAAGGTGTTCAAGTTCAAAATGGAATCCCTGCGAGCAGTGATTGCGGGCTTGAAAGAACAGGAATTCATAGTCTCCTTGGATATCAAGGACGCCTACATCCATATTCCGATTTGGCCACCTCATCAGGCGTAGCTGAGGTTTGCCCTGTTGGACAATCCCTTCCAATTCCAGGCACTGCCCTTTGGCCTGTCCACAGCCCCGTGGGGTATTCACGTAGATGATGGCGGAGATGATGTTCCAACCCCGAGTCTAGGGGGTCAATGTTGTCCATTACCTGGACGATCTTCTGATAAAAGCAAGATCCAGGGAGCTTTTATTGCTGATCGACCGCACTGTCCACCTTCTGTCACGCTATGGGTGGATACTCCACTTACAGAAGTCCCATCTGAAACCAACTCAGAGGCCCCTATTCCTGGGGATATTGCTGGATACTGTGGCCCAGAAGGTGTTCCTACCAGAGGACATGGCGAGAACACTTCAGGAGATGGTCCGCATGGTGCTCCGACCTACTCGAGTGTCCATCCATCTTTGCATAAGATTGTTGGGAAAGATGGTCGCCTCATACGAGGCAATCCAGTATGGGAGGTTCCATGCCAGAACAATTCAGTTGGATCTCCTGAGCAAGTGGTCCGGATAACCTCTACACATGCATCGGATGATTCGGCTGTCGCCTCAGGCCAGGATTTCCCTCCTGTGGTGGCTACAGTCCAGGATTGGACCCTCCTCATGAGGGATGTGAGTCTAATGCCTCCTTACAATCAACATTATGAAACTTCGGGCGATGTACAATGCTCTGCTTCAGGCCTCTCCTCTGCTCATGGATCACGCGATCCAGGTACAGTTGGACAACGCCACGGCGGTGGCATATACTGTATCAATCGACAAGGAGGGACAAAAAGCAGAGCCTGCATGCGAGATGTGTAGAGGATACTCCTCTGGGCGGAAAGAAATGCAAGAGCTCTGTCAGCAGTCTTCATTCCGGGTGTGAACATCTGGGAAGGGGACTTCCTGAGTCGTCGCAATCTCCACCCGGGGGGAGGGTGGGGGGAGAGATCTCCACCTGCAGTTGTTCCAGCAGGTCATCAACTGGTGGGGCTGCCCGCAGATAGACTTGGCTTCTCGTCTCAACAAGAAACTTCCCTGGAACTGCTCACAAACCAGGGACCCTCGGGCGAGGGCAGTGGATGCACTGGTGTCGCCTTGGCCTTACCAGCTGGTCTACCTATCTCCTCTGCTTCCACAGGTGCTAAAGAGAATCGGGAATCAAAGAGTCCGGGCAATTCGGATTGTCCCGTGGTACGTGGATCTTCTGGACATGTCCGTCGAAGACCCATAGCCCCTGCCTCTAAGTAGTGATCTTCAACAGGGACCGTTCGTCTACCCGGACTTACAGCGGCTTTATTTGACGGCATGGAGGTTGAGCGGAACATCCTAGCTCACAAGGGCATTTCCAAAAAGGTTATTGCTACCATGGTTCAGCCAAGAAAACTGGTGATGTTAAAACACTATCATATCTGGAGAAGATATGTCTCTTGGTGCGAGGCGTTTCACTTGGGACGTTTCTTACGTTTCCTGCAGGCTGGTGTGGATAAAGGCTTACGTCTGGGTTCCATTAAGATCCAGATTTCAGCCCTCTCCATTTTCTTCCAGAAGAACTTGGCAGTGTTTCCAGAAGTTCAGACATTCTCGCAAGGGGTACTCCAAAAAACTTTAATAAAGATATACACCTGGCGCCGTCATTAATCAGAGTTAGAGCAGCTAATCTCTGGGAATTAATCCCAATATCCCCTAATAACAAAAGCAATATAAAAATAATAAGACCGCTTTTGACTTTGATTTGAATATCGATAATTAAAACATATTACAATACGTAGATACTGGCCAGCATCATAAAATTCCACATATAACACACACAAAATATATATGTTATATATGTCATCACGTGTTGATGCAGAAAGCAATATATTGGAATGGCCACCCGCACTATGCACATTCGATATATGGAACATCGGAGGAATGTATCCAAGGGGTGCTAGGCACCCATCATCCAGCCATATAATTCAGTGTCAACAATCGAATTTGGATAATCGTACGATGGTAGCTGTAGAACATATCAAAAATACATCACGAGGGGGGGATCGTTTTAGCCTACTTTGTAGGCGAGAAGCATACTGGATTTATAGGTTGGACACATTGGTGACAGGTGGCCTTAATGATATGGTAGAACTTAATGGTGTGTAAGGCGTGTGGAATAGAAGTAGAATTATGCTGTATGTACGCTTATTTCTCTTACGTCCTAGAGAATGCTGGGGACTCCGTAAGGACCATGGGGTATAGACGGGCTCCGCTGGAGACATGGGCACTCTAAAGACTTTAGAATGGGTGTGCACTGACTCCTCCCTCAGTTAGATCCTGTGCTCAGAAGAGACAGGATGCACTGCAGGGGAGCTCTACTGAGTTTCTCTGAAAATACTTTTTTGTTAGGTTTTTTATTTTCAGGGAGCACTGCTGGCAACAGGCTCCCTGCATCGTGGGACTGAGGGGAGAGAAGCAGACCTACTTAACTGATAGGCTCTGCTTCTTAGGCTACTGGACACATTAGCTCCAGAGGGTCGGAACACAGGTCTCATCCTCGCTGTTCGTACCGGAGCCGCGCCGCCGTCCTCCTCACAGATCCGGAAGATAGAAGCCGGGTGAGTATAAGAAGAAAGAAGACTTCACAGGCGGCAGAAGACTTCAGATCTTCACTGAGGTACCACGCAGCTGTAACGCTGCGCGCCATTGCTCCCACATTCACACACACTGACGGCACTCTAAGGGCGCAGGGGGGGCGTACTGGGCAGCAACAATTACCTCAAGGGACGCTGGCTGACATTATATACTGCGGAGGCAATATATTAGAAAACCCCCGCCAGTGTAAAGAATTTGAGCGGGACCGAAGCACGCCGTTGCGGGGGCGGAGCTTGATCCTCCAGCATTAACCAGCGCCATTTTCTCCACAGCACGCTGCAGAGAAGCTGCTCCCCGGACTCTCCCCTGCTGAGCAAGTACAGAGGGCAAAAACGAGGGGGGGGGGCACATTTAATTGGTGCAGTGAGTGTATTATTGATCTATAAAAGCGCTGTACAGACTGGGATTTTGTTCCAGTGGCGCTGGGTGTGTGCTGGCATACTCTCTCTCTCTGTCTCTCCAAAGGGCCTTATTGGGGGACTGTCCCCATAATTATTATCCCAGTGTGTGTGGGGTTGTCGGTACGGGTGTGTCGGCATGTCTGAAGCGGAAGGCTCGTCTAGGGAGGAGGTGGAGCAGATGATTGTGGTGTGTCCGTCGGCGCCGCCGACACCTGATTGGTTGGATATGTGGAATGTTTTAAATGCAAATGTGACTTTATTACATAAGATTGGACAAAGCAGAGTCCAGGGAAATAGCAGGGAGTCAATCCATGGCTTTGACTGTCTCACAAGGCCCTACGGGGTCGCAAAAACGTCCCCTTTCCCAAGTAGCAGACACTGATACAGACACTGATTCTGACTCCAGTGTCGACTATGATGATGCACGGTTACACCCACGGGTGGCCAAGAGTATTCATTATATGATTATGGCTATAAAGATGTTTTGCACATCACAGAGGACCCCTCTGTGCCTGACACGATTGTATGTATGTTTAAGGAAAAGAAACCTGAGGTAACGTTTTCCCCATCACATGAGCTGAACGCCTTATTTGAAAAAGCTTGGGAAACTCCAGACAAGAAACTGCAGATTCCCAAGAGAATTATTATGGCGTATCCTTTCCCCTCACAAGACCCACGGTGGACAAGGCTTTGACGCGCTTGTCCAAAAAAGGTGGCACTACCATCTCCAGACACGGCAGCACTCAAGGATCCTGCTGATCGCAGACAGGAAACTACCTTGAAATCGATTTATACACATACGGGTGCCTTGCTCAGACTGGCAGTAGTGTTGGCATGGGTGGGTAGCGCAATTGCAGCATGGGCAGATAACTTGTCATCTGACATTGACACCCTAGATAAGGATAGCATTTTATTGACCTTGGGTCACATTAAAGACGCAGCGTTATATATGAGAGAGGCTGCGAGAGACATTGGGCTGTTGGGTTCAAGAGACAATGCCATGGCAATTTCTGCTAGGCGGTCCCTGTGGACCCGCCAATGGACGGGTGATGCCGATTCAAAGAGACATATGGAAATTTTACCTTACAAGGGTGAGGTTTTATTTGGGGAGGGCCTCGCGGACCTGGTTTCCACAGCTACCGCGGGTAAGTCTTCTTTTTTGCCTTATGTTCCCCCACAGCAAAAGAAAACACCTCAATATCAGATGCAGTCCTTTCGGTCGCATAAGTCCAGAAGGGGTCGGGGCTCTTCCTTCCTCGCCAGAGGTAAGGGAAGAGGGAAAAGAACGCCTGCTACGGCTAGTTCCCAGGAACAAAAGTCCTCCCCGGCTTCTACAAAATCCACCGCATGACGCTGGGGCTCCACTGAGGGAGTCTGCGCCGGTGGGGGCACGTCTTCGACTCTTCAGCCAGGTCTGGGTTTAGTCGGATGTGGATCCTTGGGCGATCGACATTGTATCCCAAGGCTACAAGCTGGAGTTGCCAGCTTCTTCCCCAGAGAGGGAAATAGTTTCAGCTGCCATACAAAAGCTGTGTCAACAACAGGTGATTATCAAGGTTCCCCTGATGCAACATGGGAAAGGGTACTATTCAACCCTATTTGTGGTCCCGAAGCCGGATGGCTCGGTCAGACCCATTCTGAGTCTAAAATCCCTGAACCTGTATTTGAAAAAGTTCAAATTCAAGATGGAATCTCTCCGGGCAGTGCAGTGATCTCCAGCCTGGAAGGGGGGGATTTTATGGTATCACTAGACATAAAGGATGCATACCTTCATGTCCCCATTTATCCCCCTCATCAGGCGTACCTGAGATTCGCTGTACAGGATTGTCATTACCAGTTTCAGACGTTGCCGTTTGGGCTTTCCACGGGCCCGAGTATTTTCACCAAGGTAATGGCGGAAATTATGGTGCTTCTGCGCAGGCAAGGAGTCACAATTATCCCATACTTGAACGATCTCCTGACAAAAGCGAGATCGAGAGATCAATTGCTGAAAAGCGTGGCTTTCCCCCTGAGAGTGCTGCAGCAACACGGCTGGATTCTAAATCTTCCAAAGTCGCAGTTGATAACGACGACTCGGCTATCATTTTTGGGCATGATTCTGGACACGGAAAAGAAGAGGGATTTTCTCCCAACGGAAAAAGCCCAGGACCTCCAGGACATGGTCAGAGACCTGCTAAAACGGCTTGTCTACACATCAACGTGCTGGAATTAAGAGCCATATACAACGGCCTACGGCAAGCGGAGAATCTTCTTCGCGACCTACCCGTTCTGATTCAATCGGACAACGTCACAGCCGTGGCTCATGTAAACCGCCAAGGCGGGACAAGGAGCAGAGTGGCAATGGCGGAGGCCACCAGGATTCTTTGCTGGGCGGAAAATCATGTAAGCGCTCTGTCAGCAGTTTTCATTCCGGGAGTGGACAACTGGGAAGTAGACTTCCTCAGCAGACACTATCTCCATTCAGGAGAGTGGGGTCTTCATCAAAAAGTTTTTGCAGAGATAACAAGTCGTTGGGGACTTCCTCGAATAGACATGATGGCGTCACGCCTCAACAAGAAGCTTCGTAGGTATTGTTCCAGGTCAAGGGACCATCAGGCAGTGGCGGTGGACGCCCTGGTGACACCATGGGAGTTTCAGTCGGTCTGTGTTCCCTCCTCTTCCGCTCATCTCAAAAATATGGGAATCATAAGACGAAAAAGAGTGCAGACAATACTCATTGTTCCGGATTGGCCCCGATGGGCCTGGTATTCAGATCTTCAGGAAATGCTCACAGAAGATCCGTGGCCTCTTCCTCCCAGGGAGGACCTGTTGCAGCAGGAACCCTGCGTGTTCCAAGACTTACCGCGGTTACGTTTGACGGCATGGCGGTTGAACGCCAAATCCTAGCTAGGAAAGGTATTCCGGGGGAAGTCATCCCTACTTTAATCAAAGCTAGGAAGGAGGTAACGGCGAGACATTATCACCGTATCTGGAGGAAATATGTATCTTGGTGTGAAGCCAAGAATGCTCCTACGGAAGATTTCCACCTGGGCCGTTTTCTCCACTTTCTACAGACAGGAGTGGATATGGGCCTAAAGTTAGGCTCCATTAAGGTGCAGATTTCGGCCCTATCAATATTCTTTCAGAAGGAATTGGCTTCTCTCCCAGAAGTCCAGACTTTTGTAAAGGGAGTGCTGCACATCCAGCCTTTTTTTGTGCCCCCAGTGGCACCATGGGACCTTAACGTGGTGTTACAGTTCCTTAAATCACCCTGGCTTGAACCTCTTCAAACAGTTGAATTAAAATTTCTTACTTGGAAAGTGGTCATGTTGTTGGCCTTGGCATCTGCGAGGCGGGTGTCCGAATTGGCGGCTTTGTCTCACAAGAGCCCCTATCTGATTTTCCACTCGTCCTCAATTTCTGCCTAAGGTGGTTTCGTTGTTTCATATGAACCAACCTATTGTGGTACCGGTGGCTACGGGGGACGTGGAGGATTCCAAGTCTCTTGATGTAGTCAGAGCCTTAAAAATTTATGTAGCCAGGACGTCTCGTTCGTAAAACAGAGGCACTGTTTGTCCTGTATGCGTCCAACAAGGTTGGCGCTCCTGCTTCTAAGCAGACTATTGGTAGCTGGATCTGTAACACAATTAAGCAGGCTCATTCTACGGCTGGATTGCCGTTACCTAATTCGGTAAAGGCCCATTCCACTAGGAAGGTGGGCTCTTCTTGGGCGGCTGCCCAAGGCGTCTCGGCTTTACAGCTTTGCCGAGCAGCTACTTGGTCGGGTTCAAACACTTTTGCAAAATTCTGCAAGTTTGATACCCTGGCTGAGGAGGACTTCATGTTTGCTCAATCGGTGCTGCAGAGTCATCCGCACTCTCCCGCCCGGTCTGGAGCTTTGGTATAATCCCCATTGTCCTTACGGAGTCCCCAGCATCCTCTAGGACGTAAGAGAACATAAGATTTTAAACCTACCGGTAAATCTATTTCTCCTAGTTCGTAGAGGATGCTGGGCGCCCGTCCCAGTGTGGACTAATTTTCTGCAAGGCTTGTATATAGTTGTTGCTTACATAAGGGTTATGTTACGGCTTAGATCAGTCTTTGGCTGATGCTGTTTTTGTTCATACTGTTAACTGGTTCGTATATTCCATGTTGTACGGTGTGGATGGTGTGGGCTGGTATGCATCTTGCCCTTAGATTTACAAAAATCCTTTCCTCGTACTGTCCGTCTCCTCTGGGCACAGTTCTCTAACTGAGGTCTGGAGGAGGGGCATAGAGGGAGGAGCCAGTGCACACCCATTCTAAAGTCTTTAGAGTGCCCATGTCTCCTGCGGAGCCCGTCTATACCCCATGGTCCTTAGAGTCCCCAGCATCCTCTACGTACTAGGAGAAAAAGATTTACCGGTAGGTTTAAAATCTTATTTTTGGTTTCTTATACTGGGTGGTATAAGGGACTGTAAAGGGTCTATTATGGAGCATATAGACTATTAAATATGAGGATCTATAGAATTAATTATGATTTTTTTAAAATATACATAAATAGAGTTTTTTTATATTATTGGGATGAATTTTGAGGTATTGATCCTTAACGATATGGTAATACTAAATGGAGTAGAAATTGTCGAGATTAGAAATATAATTATGTTGTCTGTTTACGTTAATCATGAGAACGTATAAGGGGAGATTTAAGAGTTTTTAAAGGGCCAATTGCTGGCTATCTAGATTACTAAATATGAGGATGTATAGAATAATTTCGAGCTTGTGTGTGTGTATATAGTTATATGTATGTATATAGATATGTGTATGTATATAGATGTAGATAGAGATATATATATATATATATATATATATATATATATATATATATATATATATATATATATAGAGAGAGAGATGGAGAGAGAGAGATAGAGATAGATAGATATGTGGATATGTATGTATGTATAGAGATAGATAGATAGATATGTGACACCAATGTGATTAATATCACAGATGTATTCTGTCCCCCTGGTATGTGAAAGATTTGAGACACACCAGGAGGACAATCAGTATTATAAGTAATCCATCCCTTATCTGTAGGTAAGTCACATGATTACCTTGACCTTTGACACCCCCCCCTTAATGCCGTCTGAATGATTCTGAATTACTTCTATGTAAAAAAATAAAAAGCTGTTTTTTGTTAATTCTAATGTAGGTTAACCTCCTTAATACTTTTTAAATCATATTTATTACGTAGAATGGTTTATTATATTAATACTGTGGATGATTGAATTAAATGTTTGTGCCGCAACTGTTGTGCATCAGGTCGTTAAAGGGGTTTAAATAGATCCCACATTGAGATTGAGTTTTACTTCTGATGAAGCTATGTGACCGTGCCTAGGGAAACGCGTTAAGTGCTAAGCTGCCATCACCAAATGTGCTCCATTATATGAGGATCCGGATATGGACTTTTAATATTTATTCCTTGCCTTTGGAACTTTCTCTGAGGCACTGCAATACTACAACATTGATTTGAGAGACCCAGCCTTTGCCTAATCATCACAGCTTGCCTGCTGTTAATTTTCAAGCACCTGGAAGTCTCCATCGCCATGGGTAACACCAGCTGTATTTAACATCACTATTCCCCAGGGAACTGTATCTTTTCAGTCCGGGATCCCTTGTGGACACACACTAGCAGCTACTTTATATTCTGCTCTCCATTTTATTTCTGCCCAAATTACATTTTTTTATTAGAATTTAAGTGTTATGGTACACATGTTGTCTAGTCAATAAATTGTTTACTTATTTTAAAATTCATCCACGTTTGTTTATTAACATTGGAGAAACATCAACCAGTACACTTCTCTCTTCTGTGTGTGTGTGTGTGTGTGTGTGTGTATGTATGTATGTATGAATATATATGTGTGTGTGTATATGTATGTATGTATATATATATATATATATATATACACGTGTGTATGTGTGTGTGTGTATATATATATATGTGTGTGTGTGTGTGTGTGTATATATATATATATATATATATACTGAGTTTTCACACCATTGTGGTTATTTTAGAGGTAATGATCACACAGTCTAAAGTAACAATTATAAGAAAGAGAGAACAAAATAACCAGAATGATAATTTTAGAGTACAAAATATAAAATAACCATAATAGATAGTATAAAAATGAAGATTAAAATTAAAATAAAATATTTATGATGGCTATTAATTTATGTTATACTGTATGCTGCCGTTTCTCATAATGGAGGTTCACGGAGGTCCGGCAGTATTAAATATTATGATCAGGTTATAATTACTACTTTTATTGTCATCTGTGTGAATTATATTAGTGCCACTAGATAGCGCAGTTTTAATGGTAATGATGTCGGTTGTGCAACACTAGTGTGTATAAGAGTTGTATTGGATGGAAATACTATATGAAACAGTTAATTTGTAAAAAAAAAATTAAAGTATGGGGCGCCAATGTTATAGGATAAAATAGATTGGATTTATATAAATATGGATCCCGGGGAGCTGTTTCCAATGAATGGTAATGAAAACGAGGCTTGGGTTAAGATTTCCTTGAGCTGCACATGCTCAAAAAGCGTAACTGAGAGTGAGGCTTGGCCCGCATGGTGAGTGTGCATGCGCGGACC